>NW_017732387.1:346374-384579 GCF_001890085.2 Hipposideros armiger | reverse complement strand
ATATATATATATAAAATCAGCCATAAAAATGAGAAAATCCTACCATTTGTGACTATATGGATGGAATTTGAAGGCATTATGCTAAATGTAATAAGTCAGAAAGAGAAGAGAATGACAAATGCTGTATGATTTCACTTATACGTGGAATCTAAAAAGAAAAAAACTTAAAGAAAAAAATAACAGACTTGTGATTACCAGAGGTAGAGTGTGGGGGCAGGGAATTAGAAGAAATTGGGCAAAAGTTACAAACCTCTAGTTATAAGATAAGTAATAGGATATACAACATGGTGACTGCTTTATGATATACAGGAATGTTAAGAGAGTAAATCCTAAGAGTTTGTATCACAGGATAATTTTTTCCTTTTCTTCTTTCTTTTTTATTTATCTATATGAGATTATGGATGTTAGCTGAATCTATTGTGGTAATCATTTCACAAAATGTTTCAATCAAACCATCATGTTGTATGCCTTAAAACTATACCATGCTGTATATCAAATATTTCTCTATAAAGCTGGACAAAAAGACACACTAACTCAAATTTTTACTTAAAGATGAAATAAACTTCTCTTTTTAGTTGCTGTTATTTTGGGTCTCTGTCATAACAAACACATTTATATACTTGAAAGTTAATGAGCCTTAATTTAAAAGGAATTCTATAGTGGAAGTGACAGTAATGATGAGGGTAGGACGGTATAGAGTTAGTTAATCTTTCTGAATCTAAATTCCTTAATCTTTACAATGAAAGTAATATTAGCACATGTCTCATCATGCTGATATAACTGAGACAATGAATACAAAATACTTAATACAGTGTTTGGCACTTAGTGTGTACTCAATAGATGGTACTGCTCAATAGATAATAGTTCCTCTTATTATTGCTGGCATAATGAAGATTAAATAAGATATATGAAATATGCTTGATACATTGTAAATAATAAGTGGTAACCTTTGTTTCTGATGTTGTTTTTCTTACTATTATTGTTGTCATTATTATTGTTATTGATGACCATGGGATTCAAATTGGAAAGGAAGGCAATTAAAGCCAGGATTATTTTGGGGCCAAGGAGTTGTCATTGGAACAAAGGTCATGATGAAAACAAAAATCAGATTCAGGAATGAGTGAATAGAAGAATTAGAGAAACAAAGAATTAAGGTCAGAGAGAGGGAGAGAAATTTCCCATGGAACCTGAGTATACATAAGCCCCACTAGCTATGGGAGCAAATGATGCATATTAACAATAATACTTAAACTCTACTGGCTTTCATCCCCATCTACTCATGCATGGCCTCAGTTTCCTCTAAAGTGCCACCACACTTCCTCTCCCAAGTATTTCTAGAAGTGTCAAGGCAGTGTTTCACATGGTGCTCATAAATACTTTTACTTCTTCTCAGCACCACTGCTAATCAGCCATGGCAGTGCACTGAAGCTGGGGATTGTAGTCTTTATGCAGCCCAGTAGTCTCTGCTCCGTGCTACTGCTAATTCAACCAGGCACCACACCTTCCCCACAGCACCATCACTGAGTAAATACAGTGCTCCACAGTGCCTACACTTTACAGAAGTCTCTCGTGAGGTGAAAAATGCCTTTCTCCTCTCCTGATTTACACTTTCAAAAGGAACAGGCAGTGCTCCTTTTGCCCCAGTTGTCTTGCAGGATGTTTAGTGGAACAGTCTTTTCAGTTTTATTTACATTCCTCCTTCTCCCTATAGGCCCCAGACATGAGCATTTTAGGGGCCAAGTTAAGAAACAAATCAGAATTGGAACCACCATATTATACTCAGAATTGTTCTTCTCCTCCAAGGATTAAGGATTCATTCTGGGTCAAGAAATCATGCCTGGTTCTCTCTCTCTCTAGGCAGTTACCCAAGAGATGCCTGGGTTCCTCTGCAAATGTACATCTGTCAGCCATTCCCACCATTTTACCAAATATACTTAGAAAAATCTGAATCACAGTTTAATTTAAAAATCTGGTATATCTCTTCTCTCCTTTGCAGAGAAACTGGGACAAGCCCTTCAGACTTCTTGTTAGGATGGAAGCAGTAGTTGGAACTCAAAGAGGTCCGGGAATGGAAGGGCACAACCAAACCAGTGGATGATGCCAGGGTTAGAATAGCAAGCTAAGCCCTAACACTATGCAGGATATCTGCAGTCCAAATTGCCAGGAAAAGAGTCAAGAAGTGTACGGTTTCCAAGAGGGACCAGAGACAGGTTTTGAAGCCAGAGTAAAGACAGATCCAAGAGTCTGACAAAAGAGAAATGAATGCAAGTACAGGCAGGGCCAGCTCAAATAGGGAGGATCCCAAACAATTGTCTAACATCAGTTAATATTTGCTGCTTCCTTTTGAAATCCAGTAAGGACAAGGTCAGTGGTTGTATGCCTGCTTTGAAGAGCTGGAAGTGAGAGTCACACTCTGACTTTCCTTAACATTTTTCCTTGGTGAATTGAGGCTAAGGTTGCCGTGTATTCTCGTGGTGGAGATCCCTGAAATATTCTGAGGCATTAAAATCAATTATACAATTTCACTAGGATTTCTTTTAAATATATAGAGATAAAAGAACACATAACAAAATAAAATGGACCGTAATCTCCCTGCCAAGGTAAATCCATTGACAACTTTTTAAAGGAGCATGTGAATAAAGTTAAGAATTTTAAACAGTACAGAAGGACATAAAATGAATAATCAAGACTCTCTGCCCACTCTCTCAATCCCCACCAAATGTAACAACTGTTAGCAGTTTCTTATAATTCTTTCCAGAAAATATATGTATATATAATTTTTAGAATTGCCTTCCTTATTCTGGATTATAAATAAATTCACTCATGATTTCCCTTCGAATTTTTATTAATTTTTTATTTGATTCATCTGGAAATTCTTTCAGTGGGAAGAATGATGTAAAGATTCAGTTTTATTTTTCCCCAAATAGTTATTCCATTATCATTTTTTGTTCCTTTCCCCACAAAGTGAAAATTCAAATTTATCATTAAAATAAATTATTATATACATTGGGTTTTTTCCCTAGGCTTCTCTATTCTGTTTTGTTGATCTATTTCTTCAGTGTCAAGCCATTTTAATTATTATAAATTAATAATATGCTTTAATATTTGGTAGGATTTGTTCTTCATTATTCATTTTTCATATTTTTCTAATATTTCCCCATGTTTATTTTTCCAGATAAAATTTGGTATCACTCTGTCACTTTCTAAAAAAGATCTTTTTGATAATTTTTGGGATTATATTTAATTTTAGAGATTAATTTAAGTAGATTAATTTAGGGAGAATTGATTACTTTTTTCCAGATTATTGAGATATATTTGACATATGACATTGTTTAAGTTTAAGTTGCACAACATGTTGAGTTGATACACTGTTATACTGCAAAATGATTATCACCATCATGTTAGCCAAGAACACTGTGCCCCTTTTCAGCTATTTAAATTTTATTTTATATGTTAATAGGGTTTTAAAGTTTTCTCATATGGTTTCTTCACATTACATGCTTAGTTACTTCTTGGGTGTTTTATCTTTTGGGTTGCTTTATAAATTAATCTTTTTTTCATTATATTTTCTAATTGAGTTAATGGGCTATCAGGCAGAAGTTTGGGGCCATAATACCTGCCTGGGAACAATGAACTATGGAATTGCTCTTCATGGTTTATTTCTTTATTTTATAAAAGAAGTTCAGAGGTAGGCCCTCTAGTGCTGGTATGGTAGCTCCATGGTCATCAAAAATCTATGCTTTTTCTACCTTATTGCTCTGCCATCTGTAGAACATTTCTACCTGCTGTGATATGCTACATGAATTCTTCCAAATAACTGAAATAGCTCCATTCTTCTCAACAAGGTGGTTTCGTTCCTCATCTCCAGATGGCATGTATTCTATGTCTGCAACAAGAAGGAGTAAAAGGACAAGAAGCATTAACCTGCCATTTAAAGAGGATTCCTGTAAAACCTGTACATTTTGCTTTGTCTCATTGACCAGAATTTAGTTACATCACTGCTCAGAGCTATAAAGAAGCTGCAAAATGTCTTCTCTTTGGAGAGGTGGTTTGCTCATCTAAAAAATTAGGGTTTTGTAAATAAGAAAAAAAGGAGAAGAAATGATGGGGGAGGCAACTAGCAATCACTGCCATTCCTCTGCATCTGCTTTTGCCCCATTCAAACTATGGCCAAAGAGTTTTCCAAAATGTGGATTTCATATCTACCAATTGGTTTATACTCCTCTGTGCATTCCACATCATGATATCAGAGGCCATACATTGCCTTGATCCTGCCGCCTTTCCAGACGCTTCTGCCTCTCTTTTCACCTTGCTTCCTGCAGTCAAGCCACTCTATCTTTAAGTTATTCAACCACACCATAGATTGTTTTTTTGCCTCACAGCCTTTTGCCACACTGTTCTCTCCACTTTGGATGTTTTTCCCTCCAGCTACCTCTCCTAGGCAACCCTCAGTTACCTTTCAAATCTCCGCTTACAAGTCATTTCCTCAGGTAGTCTTCGCTCACCCACTCTCCCAAAAGAGAGCAGATCTCTCCTGTTGTATGGCTTCATAGTATTTGTATTTTTTACATCATAACATTTGTTTCAGTTTGGTTTTATCTATTGTGTAATTATCTCATTAAATAATCTTTGTGTCTCTCAGTAGATTTTAATTCCATGAGATCAGAAACTATTTAGCTTATTGATGTAACCACAGTGCCACCCACAGTACCTAGAACATAGTAGGTAATTAATAAACACTTATTGAATGAATTAATAAAAGCTACCGCAATATTATTACATGAATATTTGAGGAGCAGGAGTCAATATTGTGGTCTCTCTAGCTTTTCAGGTCCAGAAATTGAAGAGGTCACTGTGTTCAAACAATGGGGTTTAGGAATTTAAGATTTAAGATTAACGTAATTTTGGACAATAAATTTCAGGATGTGGCCATTAAAATTAAGTGATGATAAAGATTGTTGGAGTCATATTGTTAAAAAAAAACATTCTGAGTTACAGCATTAGATAAGTTGCTGTCAATCTGTCCATGATGATGACAATAGTGGAGGCAGAGAAAAAAGCTGTGAACCAAGTGCCAGTCTCCAGTGAATGTGAGACAGTGATCAAGGATTGATAAAGGAACCAAAGAGGAAGGAAGTTGGGGAAGGGTGTTATAGCTAGATGGCAGGGGTTTCAAAAGTGGAAAGACTTTTGCAGAAATGTGGAAGAACAGTCATCCAGAAGTGGCAACAAGAAGAATGTTAATCCTGTGTCATGGCCCTGTGATGTGTGTACTATAAAAGAATAAACACCTTTAGTGCAAGAGGGTTGAAAGTGATGTCCTCTCGGAATAGCAAAGTGTTAGTCAATACCTGAAGGGGAGTTTGGAGAAGAGGAAAAGAAGGCAGGGGAGTTTGATTACAATAAAAGAGTATTCCAGAGCACAATAGTAGCATGGGGAAGGAGGGCAGCAGTGGAAAGAGGCGTCATAGAAGAAAAACAAGGAATAGGGAGAAGAAAGATGCCCTTAGGGAACTTGTACCCAGATCAGTGGTCAAGTAGGACTCCAAAGAGGTGTTTTGGATTAAGCTAACTTCAAGACTCCTGACGAGTATAACCTGAAACCCATTAGGTATCAGAGGAATAATGAGTCTAGTTGGCAGTGACTTAGGCATCAGTCTGCAGCTTTTCCTCAGAAGTCAAACCAAAAATTTGAGGGGAATTATTTTGGTACCCCCACAAGAGTTGAAGTAAATTCAGCTCAGGTGGTTAGGAATGAGTACTTAGCTCAGGGTAAGCAGCCACATAGAGAACCTTGTTATCCAATAAACTCTCTTGTTGCCAACACTTCCCATTTACAATGCTGAAATATTATTTCCTTAACATCCTCATGGAAATGAATCAATTATGTCTGTTTCCCTTCTAAATTTTCACTTTTTTTCTGAAATTTACTTGACGATAGTCTTCTTTATTGTCCATGTAGCACTTTCTAGCTTATGCCTAAACTCTCTCCCCCTACCTATAATTTGGAAAGTCTAGAGTAATGGCAGGGCTATTTCTTTAGTTACCATAATTCATTAGTGTAATATGCCACTGACTGTAAGGCACATGAATACTTGAGGTACCACTAAGAAAGAAAAAAAAGCTGTCAATTAACCTATGATACAATGCTTTCTTATCACTTAGAAGTTTCATTTTACACTACATTAAGAAATCTTTATTTTTTAATTAGTTTACATTCAACATTATTTTATATTATTTTCACATGTACAGCATAGTAGTTTGATATTTACATAATTTATGCAGTGATCCCCACAATTAGTCTAGTACCCACCTGGCACTATACATAATTGTTGCAACATTATTGACTATATTTCCTATGCTGTATTTTACGTCCCTGTGACTATTTTGTAACTACCAATTTGTATTTCTTAACCCCTTCACCTTTTTCACCCAGCTCCCCAATGCCCATCCCCTTTGGCAACCATTAGTTTGTTCTCTATGTCTATGAGTCTGTTTCTGCTTAGTTTGTTTATTTATTTTGTTTTTTATATTCCATATATAAGTGAGATCATATGGTATTTGTCTTTCTCAGTCTGATTTATTTCACTTAGCATAACCTTTAGTTCCATCTATGTTGTTGCAAATGGTAAGATTTCATTTTTTGTGGCTGAGTAATATTTCTGTGTGTGTGTGTGTGTGTGTGTGTGTGTGTGTGTGTGTGTGTGTGTATCACCTCTTCTTTATCCAATTGTCTATTGATGACACTTGGGTTGCTTCCATATCTTACCTATTGTAAATAGTGCTGCAGTGAACATAGGGGTACATATATCTTTTTGAATTAGTGTTTTGGGTTTCTTTAGATAAGTTCACAGAAATGGAATTGCTGGGTTATAAGGTAGCTGAATTTTTAATTTTTTGAGAAACTTTTAAACCATTTTCCATAGTGGCTCCACCAATTTGCAATGCCACCAACAGTGCACAAGCATTCCTTTTTCTCCACATCCTTGCCAACACATGTTTGTTGATTTATTGATGATAAGCCATCCTCACTGATGTGAGGTAATATCTCATTATGGTTTTAATTTGCATTTCTCTAATGATTAGTGATGTTGAGCATCTTTACATATGTCTGTTGCCCATCTGTATGTCCTCTTTGGAGAAATGTCTTTTCGGATCCTGTGTCCGTTTTTAAATTGGATTGTTTTTTGTTTGTTTGTTTGCTTTTTGGTGCTGAGTTGTATGAGTTCTTTACAAATTTTGGATATTAAGCCTTTATCAGTTGTATCATTGGTGAATACCTTCTCCCGCCCAGTAGCTTGTCTTTTCATTTTGTTGATGGTTTCCTTTGCTGTGCAAAAACTTTTAGTTTGCTTTAGTCCCACTTGTTTATTGTTTTCTTTTGTTTCCCTTGCCCAAGGAGATAGATTAGAAAAAAAAAGACCATTGAGAACAATATCAGAGGTTACCGACTGTTTTGGGGGAGTTTTATGGTTCTGGGTCCTACATTTAATTCTTATTCCATTTTGAGTTTATTCTTGCATATGGTATAAGTAGGTGGTCCAGTTTTGTTTTGTTTGTTTGTTTTTTGTTTCATTGTGGGGTTTTTTTTTTGCATGTATCTGTTTAGTTTTCTCAATGCCATTTATTGAAGATACTGTCTTTACCCCACTGTGTGTTCTTCCTCCTTTGTCATAGATTAAATGACCATATATGAATGGATTTATTTCTGGGCCCTCTACTCTATTCCATTCATCTATTTGTTTGTTTTAATGCCAGTTCCATGCTGTTTTGATTACTGTAGCTTGTGGTATAGTTTGATATCAGGTAGCGTGATACCCCCAGCTTTGTTCTTTGTCAAGATTGCTGTAGCTATTCGGGGTCTTTTGTGGTTCCTAATAAATTTTAATATTATTTGCTCTAGTTCTCTGAAAAAATGCTATTGGTATTTTGATAGGGGTTGCATTGAATCTATAGATAGCTTTGGATAGTTTGGACATTTTAACTGTTAATTCTTCCTATCCATGAGCATGGTATATGCTTCCATTTATTTGCATTTTCTTCGATCTCTTTCTTCAGTGTCTTATAGTTTTCCAAGTACAGGTCTTTTACCTCCTTGGTTAAAACTATTTCTAGGTATTTTATTTATTTTTGATGCAATTGTAAATGGGATTGTTTTCTTAACTTCTCTTTCTGACAGTTCATTATTGGTGTATAAAAAGCAACCCATTTCTGAAAATTAATTTTGCATCCTGCCACTTTAATGAATTCATTTATCAGTTCTAGTAGTTTTTTGGTGGAATCTTTGGGGTTCTTTCTATATAGCACCATGTCATCTGCAAATAATGAGTTTTACTTCTTCCTTTCCAGTTGGGATGTCTTTTATTCCTTTTTCTTGTCTGATTGCGGTGGCTAGGACTTCCAATACTATGTTGAATAAAAGTGCTAAAAGTGGGCATCCTTGTCTTGTTCCATATCTTAAGGAGAACACTTTTAGCTTTTCCTCATTGTGTTTGATGCTAGCTGTGGGTTTGTCATATATGGCCTTTATTATGTTGAGGTGTGCTCCCTCTATTCCCACTTTTGTAAGGTGTTTTTATTATTATTATCATAAATGGATGCTGGGTTTTGTCAAATTATTTTTCTGCATCTATTGATATAATCATATGGTTTTTATCTTTCATTTTATTTATGTGGTGTACCACATTAATTGATTTGTGGATATTGCACCAACCTTGCATCCCAGTAATAAATCCCATTTGATTGTGGTGTGTATTACCTTCTTAATGTACTGCTGAATTCAGCCTGATATCATTTCGTTGAGGATGTTTGTATCTACGCATATGTCCATCAGGCGTTTTTGTTTTGTTGTTTGGGTTATTTTTATTTTGTTTTGCTTTTGTCTGGTTTTGGAATCAGGGTAATGTTGGCCTCGTAAAATGAGCTTGGGAGCTGTTCCTCTCCTTGAATTTTTTGGAATAGTTTGAGAAGGATAGGCATTAATTTTTCTTTGAATGTTTAGTAAAATTGCCCTGTGAAGCCATTTGATGCAGGACTTTTGTTTGTTGGGAGTTTTGTTTTGTTTTGTTTTTTATTACTGATTTGATTTTGTTAGTAGTTATTGGTCAGTTCAGGTTTTCTGTTTCTTCTTGGTTCAATCTTGGAGGAGTGTATATTTCTAGGAATTTATCCATTTCTTCTAGATTGTCCAATTTGTTGGCATATAATTGTTCATAATATTTTCTCATAATCTTTTGTATTTCTGTGGTGCCAGGTGTCACTTTTCATCTATCATTTCTGATTTTTATTTATTTGAGTCCTCTCTTTTTTTTCTTGATGGGTCTGGCAAAACGATTATCAATTTTGTTTATTTTTTCAAAGAACCAGCTCTTGGTTTCATTGATTATTTTTGTATTGTAATTTTAGACTCTATTTTGTGTATTTATGCTCTCATCTTTATTATTTCCTTTCTTGTACTCACTTTGGGCTTTGTTTGCTGTTCTTTTTCTCATTCTTTAAGTGTAACATCCAATTGTTTATTTGATATTTTCCTGATTTCTTGAGGTAGGGCTGCATTGCTATGAAATTCCCTCTTAGGAAGGCTTTCTCTATGTCACATAGATTTTGGGTCATTGTGTTTTCATTTTCATTTGTCTCAAGGTATCTTTTGATTTCTTCCTTGATCTTGTTGTTGACTCAGTCATTATTTAGTAGCATATTATTTAGCCTTCATGAGTTTGTGCGTTTTTCAGTTTTTTTCTTGTAATTGATTTCTGGTTTCATATCATTGTGGTCAGAGAAGATGCTTGATATGATTTTAATCTTTTTTAAATTTATTAAGTTATTTTGTGGCCTAATTTGTGGTCTATCTTGGAAAATATACATTTGAAAAAAATGTATTTCTGCTGCTTTGGGGTGAAATGCTCTAAAAATTTCAATTAAATACATCTGGTCTAGTGTGTCATTTAAAGGTGCTGTTTCTTTTTTTTTAATTTTCTGTCTAGCAGATATGTCCATTGTTGTCAATGGGGTGTTAGAATCCTCTAAAAAGATTGTATCACTCTCAATCTCTCCCTTTATGTCAATCAATATTTTCTTTATATATTTAGAGGCTCTTATGTTGAGTGAATAAATATTTACAAGGGTTTTATTCTCTTGTTGGAATGCTCCATCATTATGTAATTTCTCTCTTTGTCTCTTATTATAACCATTGTTTTATTATTTTTTATTTTTTAATTTAAATTTATTAGAGTGATAATAGTTAATAAAATTACATAGGTTTCATGTGTACAATTCTATTATACAGTATCTATATATTGCATATTGTGTTTACCATCCATGGCAATGGCAGGAAAACAGACACACAAGCCAATAGAATAGAATTGAAAACCCAGAAATAAACTCACATAAATATGGACAGATAATTTCCCACAAAGGAGCCAAACACATACAATGGAGAAAAAAATAAGCCTCTTCAATAGATGGTGCTGGGAAAATTGGAAAGCCACATGCAAAAGAATGAAATTAGACTGCTGTCTGTCACCATATACCAAAATTAACTCAAAATGGATCAAAGACCTAAACATAAGAACTGAAACAACAAGCTTCATAGAAGAAAGCATAGGTACTAAAATTATGGACCTTTGGTTCAAAAATGATTTCATGAATTTGACTTCAAAGACAATGGAAGTAAAAGCTAAGATAAATGAATGGGACTATATCAAACTAAAAAGTTTCTGCACAGCAAAAGAAACCATCAACCAAACAAAGAGGCAACCAACCAAATAGGAGGATATTTGCAAACTAATACGGGGCTAATATTCAAAATATACAAGGAATTATAGCCTTTGTTTTAAAATTTATTTTGTCTGATATGAGTATTTCTACCCAGCTTCTTTTTTTGTTTCCATTTCCATGAAATATCTTTTCTCATCCCTTTACTTTCATTCTGTGTATATCTTTCAACCCAAAGAGTGTCTCTTTTAGGCAGCATATATACAAGTCTTTTTTCTTATCCATTCAGCCACACTATGTCTTTTGATTGGAGTATTTAAATCATTTACAGTTAAAGTAACTACTAATTGGTACATAGTTATTGCCATTTTATTATTCATCTTTATACCCCCCCCCAAACACACACACACACACTTCTTCTTCTTGAAGAAGTCCCTTTAGCATTTCTTGTAATACTGGTTTGGTGATGATGAACTCCTTTAGCTTTTTCTTGTCTAGAAAGCTCTTTACCTCTCCTTTGATTCTAAATGATAGCTTTGTCGGGTACAGTACCCTTTGTTGTAGGTTCTTGCTTTTTATCACTTTGAATTTTCCTGCCAATCCCTTCTTGTCTGCAATTTTCTGTTGAGAAATCTGCTGACAATCATATGGGCACTCCCTTGTAAATAACTAGTTGCCCTTCTTTTGCTGCTTTTAGGATTCTCTCTTGGTCTTTATATTTTCCCATTTTAATTATAATGTGTCTTGGTGTGGGCCTGGTTGGGTTCATCTTGTTTGGGACTCTCTGTGCTTCCTGGGCTTGTATGTCTGTTTCATTCACTAGTTTAGGAAAGTTTTCAATCATTATTTCTTCAAATTTGTTCTCAATCCTCTGCTCTTCTCTTCTTCTTCTTCTGGTACCCCTATGATGTGAATGTTGTTACACTTGATGTTGCCCCAGAGGTCTCTTATTTTATCCTCATTGTTTTTCTTTTTGTTGTTCCAGTTGGGTGTTTTCTGCTACCTTTTCTTCCAAATTGCTGATTCAATCCTCTGCTTCATCTACTGGGTTGTCGGAAAAGTCATGACACATTTTGGCAATGAAAAACATAGGAAAAATACGTCATGACTTTTCTGACAACCCAGTAGTTTGTTGGTGATTACTTCTAGTGCATTCTTCATTTTAGTTATTGTATTATTCACTTCTGATTGGTTCTGTTTTATGGTTTCTATGTCCTGTTTCATGCTTGCTATCTCTTTATTGAAGTTCTCAATAAGTTCCTTCAGCATCCTCATAACCATTGTTCTGAGCTCTGTCTCTGCTAGATTGCTTGGCTCTATTTTGTGTAGTTCCTTTTCTGGAGTTTCCTCTTGTTCTTTCACTTGGGACTTTTTGTTTGTTTCCTCATTTTGGTTGTCTTCCCATGTTTGTTTCTATGCATTAGGTTGATCTGCTACATCTCATGGCCTTAGCTGGGTAGTCTTATGTAGTAGGTGCCCTGTATGACCCAGCAATGTGGTCTCCCTTGTCACCTGTGCCAGGTGCCCCTGTAGTATTCATTGAGACTTGATTGCTATTGGCATATCAGTGGTTGTGATTGACCCTCAGGCTAACTTGATATGGGGTTTGGCCATGTCCACAGCTCACTACTGCTGTGTGTGGGGCTTATCCAACAGGGGAGGGTTTGCCCCAGCAGGTTCTGATGCCTGTTGTGAATGCCCTTGGGTATGCCACTGTGGGGATAATTGATTATTGCTCTGCTGTGGTCCAAGTATATTGGTTCTGGGGCCTCTTGGGAGGGGCCCAAGTGCAAGCCCATGTCAGCCACTGACTGTGACCAACCAGGGACTACTTGGTAGAAGCTACAAAGCAATCGGCAGTTGTTCACTTCCTGTGTTGGACATGGAGTCGCTGAGGGAAGCCATGCTGTGAACTAATGATGGCTACCACCCATAGCAGTTTTGGCGTAGCTCGGCAAAACCCCCAGGGACCTCTGAGGTCTGCTGCCACCTGCTGGCTTCTGTAAGGCTCAGCCACTGCTAGAGCCTCATATGGTATGCAAGTTAAATGAGGGGGTGTTTCAGGGAGTCACCAGGTTGGGACAAGTGGCGTTTACCAGTTTAATATAGATTCTGGTTTGGTGCCAGTTCTGAGCCTGGAGCTACTCAGCAAAAGTCTCAGAGCACAAGGGGGCCAGCTGCCCCCTGCCTGGGGCCCATGGACCACTGAGAGGTCTCCAAGAAAGAGTGCATTTTGGGCAGGGCTGGCTCTTCACCAAGAAAGTGCCATTGGCATTGGGTGAGTTGGGTGTGGTGGGGTTCCTGGGAGTCAGTGTGAAGTGAGCCGGTGGAACTAGTGGAGTTCACCAGGCCAATGCAGATTCAAATTTGGCCATGTGAGGGAGGGCTGAACACAGAAGGGATGGTGTCTGCCTGATGGCTGCACACAAGAAGGATCCTACACAGGGAAAATGGTGACTGTTTCTCAAATCTTTACCTTAAATCCACACAACTCAGTTGCTGTATGTCTCTGACACATCCTGAGTCACTGTCTCTCTGCTGGAGTACAAGGTGAATTCCTGAGTGCAAGTGAGTCTGTGTGTGGTTTTTAAAGAGGGCGGCTGGGTTTCTTGTAGCTTTTTGTCTCTGGATGGTCGGAATCCCCACTGTTTTTCACAGCCAGATGTTGTGGGAGCTCCTCTTCCTGGCACATGTACTGAAGGCTTGGAAGCCAAGTGTAGGGTCAGGATCCCTTGCTCCTCTGGTGAAACCTCCACAGCTGAGATATCCCTCCCAATTCTCAAGGGCTAAACACAGGTGTGGGGCCAGACTGTTCCACATCTCCACTCCACCTCTCAGCCTCAATGTGCCTTCTTCTTTATACCCTTAGTTATAAAACTTCTGTTCAGCTAGATTTTAGATGGTTCTACAGGTTGTTTGTTCTACAATTTAGTAGCAATTTTAATGTGGTCATGGGAGGAGTCAAGTCCAGCGTTTATCTGCTCTGCCATCTTGGACCCTCCCTCTTCTAATTTGAATCATTTAGATAGATTTTTAGTATATACTACTCTTATGCAAGCATAGGAATGAAAATATAAGAAAAACATAAAAGTGAGGAATTTCTAAAACTTCTTCATATTCACAGTATAACTTTTGTTTCAGTCATATTTTGACTCAGAGTTATAGATGTACATGCATTTCACATAAAATCATTCTCTATTCATTAAGAGCAGTGATGAAGAATTTATTAAAGACAACAAAAATAAAAATGAAAAAGAGAAAAAAAACACAAAATAAAAATCAAATATAAAAAATTAAAAAAAAAACAGCAAAAAACATGGCAGGGTGGTTCATTTTTGTCTCTGTTGTTTTTTTCCAACCCACTGACACTCATTCTGCAAGTCTTGATGCTGGTAGTTGAGTGATACATATTTGCTTCACTAATATCAAACTTACACTCCACTTTTCATCTCCATACCTTTCTGTTTACTTAATAACATTTTTTCTGATGCTTAATCACAGTGTAATCTTTTTTGAAGATGTTTTAAATGGCTACTTTTCTCAACATAGGTAATACCAACAATGCACATAACTCAATTGAAGTGTTCATAGTATGAACAGCTATGACCAGGTTTCCACATGTATATGCAATGACAACTACGTCACAATAGCTACCTGGCCAACATTGGCTATAAGACACATTTCTTGAACGTAAATCCTAATGCCAGAAATTTGTCACAGAGAAAGTGTGACAAATAGTGCATCTTTAAAGTAATTAAATATGGTATTTATGTGAAAATTGACCCTAAGAGGAGATAATTGATTCTAAGATGAGAGACTGTTAAGATTTACTAATCTAGCCCAAGACAATGAAATTATAGGGAAGCATTGGCTTAGAATGCCATGATGACTGTCACTTAAAAGTTCCTCTGGACCATTAATTTTGAGTTCTTCCTAAATCTCAGGGTGAGAGAACTCCTCTCAGTGCAACTATTAGTGAGTACCAATCTATTTGATGAGACTAATCGCAGTGTCATTGGTAGTGACAAGAGACATTACCATAGCAGATCTAAGGAGAGACATCTTATTAATTAGTTATCCCTAATTCATTTCCAATGCCCTTCTCCCTTAAAACTTCCCATTATAGAAGCTAGAAAGC
The DNA here is from genome assembly GCF_001890085.2 of Hipposideros armiger. NCBI lineage: Eukaryota > Metazoa > Chordata > Mammalia > Chiroptera > Hipposideridae > Hipposideros > Hipposideros armiger. The sequence goes on along the minus strand of NW_017732387.1, from coordinate 369,728 downwards.
CAAAAACTCAATTTCCCATACTCACTTGCAGATAGGAGTGACAATGTATCTCAGTTCTGGTAGTAAGACATTAAGCAGAAATCTACTGCCATTGACAATCTACTTTCCTCTTCCTTTCTTCTTTCTGCCTTGAATGTAAACATAACATTTGGACATTCAGCATGCATCTTATCACAGTAAGACAACAAGCATGCAGATGAAAGTCAATGTGATAAGAATAGCAGTTCAGATAAAAACAGAGCTTTCTTGGATGAGATGGTGTTGTTGAACAACTAAATCAACACCAGCAACAACTACTTGTAGATTTGTTTTAGTGAAAAAAGCCATTATTTGCTTAAGCCCCAACTGGTTGGTTTGTCATTTTCATCTGAACATATGCTCAATTAATATAGAGGCTAATGGTAGGTGCACTGGGTGACCAAAGGTTCTAATTTGTGTAGCATGTGATACACCACCTAGTCTCCCCACCCTTCATCCTCCAAAGTGACTTCAGAGTATCTGGGGGTGCGGTGGGGGAATCATGGTCTGGAGTTTCTGCAAAATGGCAATGGATATTCATTAAGGATTCTTGAAGGAAATTTAGAAAGGCATTACATTAGTATGTCCTTTGAAAACACAAGCAGATCTATGTAATGAAATAAGTTATGTATGTACCATGTTTGCAAACAATAAAAATTGAAATTTGAAATTATATGGTATTTCTTTCTAAAACGGGGCCCTCAAAATACCTTCCAAATTCACAAATAAAAATATTAATACCTATGATTTACCTAACATTTCCATTTTCAACGCTCAGAGATAATTTGTTGTTTCAGGAATATGTTAATTACATGTTGCACAGATTTACATTCACAATTCAACAAACATGCCAACAATCTTATTACCCAACCAGCTTTGAAAATGTAGCTTATAAGATATCTTAGAAACTGAAGAGCACTGCTGAGGTGGGACCATTTCTCCCAACTATTGCCTCTAGGAGAAGGAGAATGAATTTAATGGCATAAAATTTTGCAACATGCCACTAACAACGGGCAAAAAGATTCTACTTTTCTAGATAAAACTTTAGCTCGAAAGAAGAAGGCAAAATTAGCAGATTAATATTCCATTGTAGACCACAATGTAGGTTTATTTTCACAGTACCTTTCATATAAATTATACTTGAGCGATATTAAGTTTCAAAGATATAAAAGACTGGATATTCTATGGTTTAAGTTCATTATATAGCACAAAAGTGTCAAATAGCTAGAAGATGAGATCAAACAGAAATGCAAGAGAGAAGATTAAAATTATAAAGAAACAGATAGCCCCAGCGTTCCTAACATATAAACGTCAACTCCATCATCATTCTTTATTTATATATGAAGCTTAGACAAATCCAGTCTTAACAGTATAATAGGTGGCCAAATACATTACAACAATCTATTGTTTTTATAAAAATCTCTTTACAGTTTGACATGTGTATAGAAGCATCTCTTTCTAAAATGATATTCAAGTAAGATAGATCACCACTAGATGTCTAGTATATAAAAAATGAGCCTATTCATTGATAGAACTACTTTTAGTCTGATAGTCCTAAATTTCTAGGTTTACTTGTCTCCTGTGCCATTGTCTGATATGTCTTCATTTAGTATTTCTCTTAGTTGTCTGTGGTATTTGTATTTTCTTTCTCTTTCTATCCAGAGCATTAAGTAAATGCCTTTGATTAAAAAGTAATAAGGTTATAATAGAAAGGGGACATCTGTGGACTACATAAAATATCTCCAAATAACTCAGGGTGTTTTCTCCAAGAGGTACAGTATGAAATAAGTACATAATGGATCAGAGATACTACCGTGTTTTAAACTTAGTCTTCATTGTAAAGTGATTGATGACATTACCATATCTCAGGAAAGGATTCATCAATCAAAAAGGAACTTGGTCCACAATGGAAGCCTAAAATTATCAGAAGTCAGTAACATATTTAAAGGTTTTATTGAACACCTAGAAGGTGATTTATACACAAAATATGTTCTTGAGGAGCTTATATTTTAGTAGGGAATGCAAAAAAGAAGAAGGAGGAGGAGGAGGAGGAGGAGGAGGAGGTAAAAAACCCAAAGAACATCAATGCAGTGGGTTAAGTGTTATGACTAATATAAGCCCACACTGCTGTGGGAGCACTTAACCCAGCCTGTAACATCGCAGGGGAGAATTCTTGAAGGGTGTGGCAAATGGGACACATGAAGTGGATCTTAAAGGAAGAGTTAGAATCGTGATTGAATGAAAAGGGTGGAGATCAAGGCACACAGAGGGTTTCTTGGCAGGGGGTGCAGAAATAGCATGGTATGGGCACAGGTGTATACCAGAGACAGTGTTACTGGAGCAAAAGAGGGAGGATGAAGTGATAAGCAGATGCCAGATCATGAAAGCCCTGGAGACCAAATCATGAAACTTAGACTTTATTCATTGGACATTTTTCACACAGGTTTTTCAAGATGTGTTAACAAGTGAGCCAAGGTGCAGGATAAATTTGGTGCATTTTTAAAGGTTTTTATTAAAATGTAGCTAACATACAATAAAATAAATTTCTATAATTTTATCCACCTAGCCTCTAAGACATGTGTGTGTACATTTTAAAAATTTATTTATTTTTCAATTACAGTTGCCATACAATATTATATTAGTTTCAATGTACAACATAGTGATTAGACATTTATATAACTTACAAGGTAATCACCCCAATAAATCTAGTGTCCATATGACACCATACATAGTTATTACAATATTATTGACTATATTCCTTATGTTATATTTTACATTCTTATGATTATTTCCAATTTGTACTTCTTAATCCCTTCCACCTTTTCACCTAGTCCCTTAATCCCCTTCCCATCTGGCAACCATCAAAACTTTCTCTATACCTTTGAGTTTGTTTCTGTTGTGTTTGTTTATTTTGTTCTTTAGATTCCACATATAAGTGAAATCGCATTGTGTCTGTCTTTCTTTGTCTGACATACTTCACTCAGCACAATACTCTCCTGGTCCGTCCATGCCACTGTAGATGGCAAGATCCCATTCCCTTCCATGGTCAAGCAATATTCCACTGTATATATGTACCACCTCCTCTTTATCCATTCATTCATCAATGGACACCCAGGCTGCCTCTACAACTTGGCCATTGTAAACAATGCTGCAATGAACATATGGAAGCACACATCCCCTCAAAGTAGCATTTTGGATTTCTTTGGGTAAATAGCCAGAAATGGGATTACTACATCCTTCATTGTTTCTTTTTATAGCCATTGTTTAAAGTCTATTTTGTCTGGTGCTTGTATTGCTATGCCAGCTTTTTAAAAAATTTCAATTGGCATGAAATATCTTTTTCCATCACTTTACACTCAGTCTCTGTGTGTCTTTTGATCTGAAGTGAGTCTCTTATATGCAGCATATGTAAGGGGCTTGTTTTCTTATCCATTCATTCACTCTGTCATTTGATTGTAGTATTTAATCCATTTGCATTTAAAGTAATTGTTAATAGAGATGTAGTTATTGCCATTTTATTACTCATATTTTTGATACTTTTTTTGTCTTAAAAGAGTCCTTCTAAGATTCCTTGTAATGCTGGTTTGGTGGTGATGCACTACTGTAGCTTTTTCTTGTCTGGGAAGCTCTTTATCTGTTCTTTGATTCTAAATGATAGCTTTGTTGGATTAGAGTATTCTTGGTTGTAGGTCCTTGTTTTTCATTACTTTGAATATTTCCTGCCACTGCTTTCTGGCCTGCAAAGTTTCTATTGAGAAATCAGCTCACAGTCTTACTGGAGGTTCCTTTTAGGTAACTAACTGCTTTTCTCTTGTTGCTTTTAGGATCTTGTCTTTGTCTTTAACCTTTGGCATTTTAATTCTGATGTATCTAGGTGTGGGCCTCTTTGGGTTCATCTTGTTTGGGACTCTGTACTTCCTAGGCTTGTAAGTCTATTTCCTTTGCCAGGTTTGGGAAGTTTTCTGTCAATTTTTCTTCAAATAGGTTTTCAATACCCTGTTCTCTCTCTTCTTGTTTTGGTACCCCTATGATGCAAATGTTAGTATGCTTGATATTGTCCCAGAGGCCCCTTAAACTATCTTTATTTTTTTTTGACTCTTTTCTTTTTGCTGTTTTATTTGGTAGTTTTCTGCTACCTTATCTTCTAAATCACTATTTCAATCATATACTTCATCTAATTTACAATTGGTTCCCTCTAATTTATTATTTCATTTATTTATTAAATTTATTGGGGTGACATTGGTTAGTAAAATTATATAGGTTTGAAGCATACATTTGTATAATACATCATCTATATATTGCATTGTGTGTTCACCACCCAGAGCCACTTTTCCTTCCTGAGCCACTTTTCATTCCTGTAACTATATATTTGATCCCCCTTTCCCTGTAGTGTATTTTTTATTACAATTTATTAGGGTGACAATGGTTGGTGAAATTACATAGGTTTCAAGTGTACAATTCTGTAATACATCATCTATATATCACATTGTGTGTCCACCACCCAGAGTCAGTTCTTATTCCATCACCATATATTTGACCCCATTTACCCTCATCTGCCAACCCTCTCCCCCCTTACACTTTGGTAACCACTAAACTATTGTTTGTGTTTATGAGTTTTTGTTTCTTTACTTGTTTTACTTGTTCCTTTGTTGCTTTCAGTTTTATATCCCACATATCAGTGAAATCATATGGTTCTCGGCTTTTTCTGTGTGATTTATTTCACTTAGCATAATAATCTCAATAAACATCCATGTTGTCACAAATGGCACTATTTCATCTTTTCTTATGGCACAGTAGTATTCCATTGTGTGTATATACTACATCTTCTTTATCCAAACATGTATCGAAAAACACACACAGGCCAATGGAATAGAATTCAAAACCCAGAAATAAACCCACATAAATATGGACAGATAATTTCCCACAAAGGAGCTGAAAACATACAATGGAGAAAAGACAGCCTCTTCAATAAATGGTTCTCGGAGAATTGGAAAGCCACATGCAAAAGAATGAAACTAGATTGCTATCTGTCACTATGTACCAAAATTAACTCAAAATGGATCAAAGACCTAAACATAAGACCCGAAAAAATAAACTGCATAGAACAAAACATAGATACTATGTATTTGGACCTTGGGTTCAAAGAAGATTTTATGAATTTGACCTCAGAAGCATGGGCAGTAAAAGCTAAAATAAATGAATGGGACTATATCAAGCTAAAAAGCTTCTGCACAGCAAAAGAAACCGTCAATAAAGTAAAAAGGCAACCAACTCAATGGGAGAAGATATTTGCAAACAACGCCTCCAATCAGGGGCTAATATCCAAAATATATAAAGAACTCATACAACTCAACAACATAAAAACAAACAATCCAATTAAAAAATAGACAGAGGACCTGAATAAACATTTATCTAATGTATTCTTTATTTCAGTTATTATATTCTTTATTCCTCAATGGTACTTTTTTATATTTTCTATCTCCATTTTTATGTGTTCTCTTTGTTGAAGTTCTCCCTGAAATCACTGATAACCAGTGTTTTGAACTCTGCATCTGGTAGATTGCTTGTCTCCATTTTGTTTAATTCTTTTTCTAGAGCTTTGTTCTTTTCTCTTATTTGGGACATATTTCTTTGTCTTCCCATTTTGCCTGCCTCTATGTGTTTGTTTCTTTGTATAAGTTAGAGCTGCTATGCTTTCAGGTCTTCATAGAGTGGACTTATATAGTAGCTGTCCTGTGGAGCCCAGTGACACAGTCTCCCTAGTCACTTATGTCAGGTGCTCCAGGTATCCCTTAGGTCGGTTGTGTGTACCCTCCTGTTGTAGCTGAGCCTTGGTTGCTGTCAATGGGAGAGGTTGACTCTCAGGCTGATTGGTTGTGAGGACTGGCCATGACTACAGCGGAGGAGCTTTTGTGCAATGGCTGACCCTACAAAGCAGGATTCACTTTACCAGGGTTCTGGTGCCTGACCAGTCTTCCCCTTGGGTATGTCATCTTTGGAGGTGGCTGGATGATGCTCTGGCTTGGTCCAAAGCTGGGGCATCCTGGGAGGGGCTCCACCCCAGGCCAAGTTCAGCAGTAGCCTGTGCCCTGCCCGGGGCCACCAAGCATGAGCCACAAAGCAATCCACAGATTGCCCCCACCTGCACTGTGCTTGGAGTTGACTCAAGAGGCCAAGCCATGAACCGAGGCCAGTTCTTCCTAGTGCTGGGATTAGGGCTTCTCAGCGAGAGGTACGGGACTTGCTAAAGCCAGATGGTGCTTCTTTGGGTTTTGTGAACCTTTGAGAAATTTTAGGAGATTCTGCAGAATAGCCAAGACAGGCTCTTTGTATGGAAAAACCACTGGATGTGGCTTGGGTGTGCCTGAAAGTTGGGTGGGGCAGGTCCTCAGGGAATCGCCAGGGCAGGGCAAATGAATTGGGTTGCCAGGTTGATGGAGACTCAGATATGGTGCCCACATGCATCTACACACTGGTAAGGGAGAGGACTCAATCAATAAACAATGGCTTCTGCCAGCTCCTCTGTCCAGAAAAAAGCTGCCCCTCCAGCCTTCACTCTAAAGCCAGACAACTCAGTTCCTCCCCATTTGCCTCTGATGCTCCCTGAACCATTGTCCCCACACTGGAGCTCAGAGCAAGTGAGTCTGTCAGTGAGTAAGTCTGTGCATGTGCCCTTTAAGAGGAGGGCCTGGGACTCAAGCTGCCCTTGTCTCACTCAGCCACAATCTCTGCTGGTTTTCACAGCCAGAAATTATGGGGACTTCTCTCTATGGCACTAGAACCCTGGGCTGAGGAGCCTTGTGGGGGCTGGAAACCCTCACTCTTCTAGGGGGCACCTTCACAGCCAAGATATTCCTCCTGAGTTTTAATGATCACACATGGGTGTTGGACCAGCCTGTTTCACATTTCTGCCCCTCCTACAAGTCTCAAGGTGGCTTCTTCTGCATGTCCTTAGTTATAGATAAGGTTTTTGTTCAGCTACACTGCAGGCAATTCTTAATGATGCTTGTTTTATGGTTTAGTTGTAATTTTGATGTGGTCATGAGAGGAAGCCAGCTTACCATTTACTTACTCTGTCATCCTGACCAGAAATCAAACATGGTACATTTTTATGAGGCATCAATATTATATGATATATAATTTGAAACATTATTTCTATTTTAAAATTAATATATATTATCATTTAAAGTTCAAAATTTCCTGTGAATAATTGTAAGGTAAAACACAAGACTTCAAACAATTTTCACACTTGTAGTGCTTGTCACCTCCCTCCACTCTTACTGTATGCCAAGGTATTTCTAAAGGGTTTTCTTTCTTGCAGGACACATTAGAAGAAAAGTTTTAGAGCCACAGTTCTAAACTATGAGCAGCCATTTAAAGATTTTAAGTGGATTAAAAACAAGGTGATATTTGCATTTTATATTACCAAGGTGGTTGTGTGAAGGATAGTTTGGGGGGGGGGAATCAGGGCAGGACAATAACTTAGGAAGCTATTACAACAGTGGTGATCAGGGGTTAAACTAAGGCCATGATGGATGGAGAGGAGAATACAGATACCAGAAAGATTTGGTAGATAGAATTGGCAGACATTCATGACTAAATATGGGAGGTTAGGAAGAGGGAAAAATGAAAAAATGCTTCAGTTTCTGCCTTGAATATCTAGGTAGATAGTGTATATAGATAGAGGATCTGGCTTTAAGAAAGAGATAATCACTTCATGTTGAACATGTTGAGTGTGAGGTATCTGGTGAGACTTCTAGGTTGGAGCTCTGTCTGACCCAAATGGGTTACAAAATATGCAGGCATTGATCTCCTCAGCCCTCAGCATGGCTGGACTTTTGCTAAGGCAGCTAGAGTCCCCAGCTGGTCAGGATTCACACCTCAGACTGTGCACTGCCTCATGCATTAACCTCAACATGTTGAATAATTATTTCCATTTTCTATGTGTGCCATTCCATCAAAAGAGTTTGGGAAGCACCAGTCTAGGTGATGATGCCCAGTTAGCTGCTAAGTAAAGAAGTGTGAAACTCAGAAGAGCTATCAGAGATACAGATATAGATTTGTGCATCATCCACATACACATGCTAGTTAAAACCAGGGAAGTTGATAAGGTAAAGAGATGCATAAGAAAGTCTATCAGCGACTACTAGTCAGAGAAGTCCAATGTAGTGACTTCAGGATATTTCTGTTGTGCAAATGAAATGGTACATTAAATAATAAAAATAATAATAGCCAACAGTTTATGCATTTAATGTGTACCAGACATTGTTATAAGCACTTTTCATTTATTAATTTAATACTAACAGCAATCTCATGAAGTAGTAAGCATTACTATTATCTCAATTTTATAGAAGAGGGAACTGAGATACTGAGAAGTTAAGTAGCTCACCCAAAGTCCCAGAACTAGAAACTGAACAGCCAGAGATTGATGTTATTAACCAGTCAAGTCACGGAACTCACTCCACTTGTTCAATGCCTGTGTTCAACAAGCAAGATCCTGATTATGTTTTGACTTCCCACATAAACTAGTGAGAGAGAATGGGCTGGTCAGATGATAAGTGATTATGATCCCTTTGACAATTACATCATTGTAAAATAATGAGCCAATGTTCTGGTTTAGATGCCTGTCTTTGGTGAAGTTGGTAAGGGTAAGTTAGCTCTTTGGAGACTAATCAGCTTTAGAATATAGACGGAATCAAACATTTGGCCTTCAAAGGTTGACCCTATACTGTGATAACTATCAGTAAAAATGATGCCCATTGAGGTCTCTAGGAAGCCACAAGACTTCCGGTAAAGCCTGACAATTTTCTTTTCCACTTCAAACTACAGAAGCAGGAAAAAAACCAACCCCCACCAAAAAAAAAAGGCAAACTAAATAAAGGAGATGTGGGTGCAGCTTTCTATATAACCCACTGAATGCAGTGACCTTGCTCACCAGGATCTACACAAAGTGAGGAGTAAACCAGGCTTCGGTTCAGTAAATAGAGCAAATTCTTTGACGCAGATTAGTACTAGAAATACTGCATTTAGAGCCAACTATGTGTGTTGACAAAGAGCAAACACAGTATGTTTACACACATAGTTTGCATTTGCTTTTTTACATCTGTCAATCAGACCCCCAGTGAGATTGGAAGGCCCTGAGCCCAGGCCAGGGAGAGGTAAACCACAAATGGATTGAAACTCAGAAAAAAAAATCCTTTGTTATTTGGTGAGTCGGGTAGCTCAGAATTGTTTTCTCTTTCATCTGAGAATGAAGAGTGTATCTTTTTCTTGGCTATGCTGCAAAGCCATACGCAGTCTCTATTTCACTTCCTTAAGTAAATACTTTCACGTAATTAAGAATCAAGAACAAAAGTATCAAGGGAAAAGGTCAAAAATTATAAATAAAATAAAGGATTTTGTATCATATGCATGAATAGTTGTTTGCTGAGCAAGTTACTTAAACTCTCTAAATCTCAGTTTCCTCATCATCTATAAAATTTGGATAATGGTAGCTACATCACAAGATGGAGATTAAATAAAATAATGTGTGTATATAAGCACCCAGCAAATGGTACCTGACACATCAATTAATAAAAGGTGAATTTCATAAACTCTGTGTATGTCTTCCCATACAGGATATTATTAGAGCCTTCCTTTGTAAACGTTAGTCATCACACTGTTAACCACACACAGTGTTGACTTCTTAGAAGTATTTAGAACTAAGATTTCAGGGTGTATTTAATCTCATTATTTCCTTTAACAAGTTAAGCGCCGTGTCAGTCACCAGTGACTGACACTATACTTTCTGTTCGGACTACATCAGTCACTGGTGACTGATGATATACAATTTAAAAAATTATATTCTTCTATTAGGAAAACTAATTTCACTTGAATCGCTTTCACACGTTTCTTCTACTGGCATTGTCACTGTTACGGGTAAAGTAAAAAGTTTTAAACTGCACTGGAACACGAACCATAGACAACTGACTGAAGAGAAAGCATATTGGTGAAATCGGATATCGTGGGCTAAACAGAAAGGAAGACAAAACAGGCTTGGCGCTTAACATGTTAAAATGCTCTAATAGCCATTTGCTGGTAAAGCTTACACTGGTGACCTACATGACCCTGTCACGTCAGTGCAAGTTGTTTGTATACAGGTTTTAGTTGGTGGCATGATCCCATCTCAAAACTACTCCTACGCAATGAAAACTTTTTTTTTCATTTTCCAAGTCCCTTTGAATCCACACTTGCCTTATACTGCCATCTCCTGGAAATGTCTGGTATTGAACAACTTCTCAATGTATTTAGTGATATTTTGCTGGTCTGTGGCTTCCTATCAGAGATCAGTGTCTAAATGTTGATTTTGATCTCCCCAGTGACCCTTCTTTTAAATTACACTCTGAGTAATCACTGGACAGTAAACATGCAGATTTTCTAGAGTGCCTCATGACTTCATCCTAGGGCAGTGGGATCAACAGAGGCACTGCAAATGAAAATGGCCAATGAAAATGGAGATTATTTTTTCTATAACAATTTCAGCTGGCTATAAGGCTGAGATAAACGTAATTTTATATGTTATCAAACCTAAAATCTGTTAGATAATTTCCTTAGAGGATCACTATGTGAAAAAATCATAATGAAAATGGGAAACTATTCATCCCATTGGGACTTATTTTCAGATGACCATCCCTACCAGCGTGGTAAAGTAGAATACCAAGACTGGGAGTCAGGAGGCTGCGATACTAGGTCCTATCTCAATATCTGTGTGCCCTGTTGAAGTCAATTCTTATTTCTGGGCTTTAGTTTCCACGTATTTTAAAATAAAGGAGTGGAATTAGGGCCGGCCGAGTGGTGCATTGGTTAAGAGCTGGCTTAGGACGCCAGAGTACTCCGGTTCGGATCCCACATATGAGGGCCAGTGACACTGCCCTCTACAGCTAAGATGCTGAACAACAGCTCAACCTGGAGCTGGGCTGCTGTGAGTTGCCGGGCGGTGTAGGCTGCAGCCCCTGTGGCAGTGGGTTGCCATGGGCTACCGTGTGTAGCCAGCAGCCAGCGTGAGCGGCCAGCAGCCGCAGTGAGCGGCCGTCCAGAGGCCAGCGACTGATCTGCCTCACCCAGGAAGAGCACAATGATGGTGCCAACTTGGGCCAGTGAAGCAACGTCCTCCACAACTAGACTGAAAAACAAAACGACAGCAACTTGTCTGTTCCCCTTCCCCCAATTCCCCAGCGCTGTTCCCATCCCCCAATTCCCCAATTAAATAATCTTAAAAATAAAAGGAGTGGAATTAGGTGATCTGTAAGTTCATTACAGGATCTCATATTCTGTGGTTTTATGAAAGGCCAAGATGACACTGCGATTAATCATATCCAGTGGAAGTAGACTGTTTTATTGAAATGATGTTGCTGAGTCTTACTGTGATGGGAGAAGTGATACATACACCTTTGCCCATAACTGCTATGGAAAGAAAAGATACTGATAATAATGGGTGTATGTATGAAATTTAACTGTCTTATGTCAAATACAAGTTTTCTGGTTCTCTTTAGATGTTACTACCCTTTTTGTTGCATTCTAATAAATGTCAAGAGCCCAAATTGTGCTATCTGAGCACATCAATAGCCAACTAGGAGACAAGATTTGGGGGTCAAGATCTAAGAGACCTGTAAGTTGAAATACTGCTGGGGCCTGATAAAACATGTTTGTTAATATGGACATGAAGCTTTTATGGGTAACTAAAGCCTTAATTTGAGATCATTTAAGTTTTCCTAACATAACATAGAGAAGGGTTCTAATGGAATTGGGACATTGGACTATGAGATCTGAGAGCCAGCAGAAAGACAAGAGGGTTTCCAGGTACACTGCCATGGAGAAAAAAAGAAAAATGACCACAGTCAGCTAGTTATAGATGTTAGAGGCAAGATTGTGAGTACAAACAATTATAAATTCATGAAACTTGAGTGTGAAGGAAAAGAGAAAAGCCAGAGTGTCAGGAACAATGGAGAAGGTCCCAGTTTTTAAAATCATCAAGCCCTAAGACCTTTATAGCCATCTAACCCCAGGATGTAACATGGGCAGATGGATAAATCTGTGTAAGATTATTAGCTACGGAGGAGAGCCACAAGAGGGCAGCACAGAGAAGGCGAGTGAGTGCTCAATGTTAATGGGCTGCTCACTGTGTCCAAGTCTACTTTGCAACTGATTGCACCCAAGTGCATAGCCTCTGCAGTCTACACGGCACCTCATTCAAAGAATTGAACACAATTCATGGGGACTTTTGATAGCCTTATCTATCAGCTTCCCAAGGCTTTCATAACAAATGATCACAAACTAGGTGGCTTAAAACAACAAAAATGTATTTTGTCACATCACAGTTCTCGAGGCTAGAAGTCCAAAATCAAGGTGTCAGCATAGCCATGTTTAATTCTGAGACTCTGCTGATTGTAGTCCTTTCTTGCCTCTTCCTAGCTTCTGGTGGCGGCATCAATCTTCTGCATTTTTTGGCTTGCTGCAGTCTCTACCTTTGTTATCACATGACATTTTCCCTATGTGTGTTCTTATAAGGATGCCAGTCATATTGGATTAAAGGCCAGCCAGTTATATTCCAGTATGACCTCATCTTAACTAACTACATCAGCAATGACCCTACTTTCAAATTAGGTCACACTCTGAGGTGTGGAGGTTTAGGACCTCAGTATATCATTTTTTGGGGGGTGGGGTGGAGAGGACACAATTGAACTGCTGACACTCTACATCAAACAAGACACCCTCCAATAGGAGATCATTTGCAACAGAAAGTTGGATTTTTTTTCCAGTTTTGTTGACAATTAAAAATTGTGTACATTTAAGGTGTACAACTTGATTTGACATACCGGAAGCTTTGCTTCTTCACCTCTTTGCATTTCAATGTTCTTAGGAAATATTCTATGTCTACATTTCATCTCTGACTTGCCTACTACACTTCATCACCACCACCCCCACACACATATGCATACCTAACCTAAAACCCTCCCTTAAGGGTAGTGGGTGCCTTTACCCAAATGACCAACTTCATCCCCTACACTGATTCTTGGTCTACATTAGCCACCACCATCCTACTAGTCAATACAATTGCCACCTACCTAATATCTGGCCATCACCCCCAATTTGCACTCTAGTTCTTGAGGGCACTGTTTAACTTCCTAAATCCCAAGTCCACATAAAGTCTACTCACTACCCGCAGACTTATGCCCAAACACATAGTAATAAGCTGACACTTGATAAATATTCCCTATATGTCATCTCGTGCTAAAAGCACTATTGGTGTCTCTAACCACAGAAAAATGCATTGATAAGAATTGACTTTATTTCTCCACCCAGAGCACCCCCTACTACAACAACTACAGCTACCACTCCTGCTTTCTCCATTTTCTTGGCAGCATTTATGACTGAAAAGCTAGTCAGTATGTAGGAAAGCCTACTGAATACCTACCTGTTCAGCAGTTTAGAAGAAACTCTTGGATATCACTAGAAATTTGTTGTAAAGGTTCCATGAGATAACAGATGCAAAATACCTAGTCCTTGTCTGACACACATGGTAGAAATGAAAAAAAATTGTAATTTTTAAGCTATTATTATTTCTCTATCTTCATATAAAAAGACTTTCTCTGAGGATCATGTTATCTAATTATACCATGTTGTTGCAAATAGCACAATTTCCTTCTTTTAATGGCTGAATAATACTGCAGTGTGTGTGTGTGTGTGTGTGTGTGTGTGTGTGTATTATCACATTGTCTTTATCCTTTCATCCACTGATGTATATTTAGGTTGTTTCTGTATCTTGGCTTTTGTGAATATTGCTGCAATGAACATGGAAGTCCTTGTTATTAATACTTCCATCCTCAGACTTCCAGGCCAAACCCAAATTTCATTGAGGACATCAACTTTTTCTTCACATCTTTTCTTGACATCATCCAGGGCAATCTCAATGTCTATTTAGATTATTCCAATCAACTTTCTAGCCTTACCTCTAGCCTTGAACACTTCAACACCAAAGACCTTCATTATGACTCCTCATCATTCACTCATTTCTATGATTATAACTTAAATCTTGTAACCTGATATTGCTTCAGCTCTGAAAATTTAAACTCCAGTACTCCATGTTCTGACCATAATCTCTTATTCTTCCAGTCATCTTATTCTTGTATTACCACCTCATCTAAGCATCTACCTAGATCTTGGTCCCCACTGATTAGTTCACTTCCAGATTCACTATTGTCTTTGTGCAGTCTAAATCCCATCACCTATCATTTATTGATTCATAAACAAATATTTTAAAGGTGCCCACTGTATGATAAGCTCTGTTCTAAAAACTTGAGATATAACTGTGAAATTAAAACTCCAAAGACTTGTAGAGTTTGCATTGTATTGAGAGAAAGTGAATAATTAAAGATAAATAAAGGACAATTGATATATCAGGAAATAAGTGCAATGGGAAAAATCAAGCAGAGATGTGTACATATGGAATGTAGTAAGAAGACATTTGAGGATTACTTAAAGAAAGTGAGAAAGCAGTGCTTCCAAATCCTGATAGGTATTAATCATTGTAATCCAAGATCTTTATGAGAATGCCTGGGGATTCTTAGAAATTTCTAAAATTGTAACATACTCTGTATTTTTAAATAACATTTACTTGCATTTTTCTAATTAATTTTGATTTCCCATAATAATAAACAGTAAATCATTTTTCTCTGATACTGAAAGTTTCTGTAAAATAAAATCCAATGTAATAATACATGCATGGCTTATTATTATGAACTGATATAGTATGAAAAGATTATATATTTGAACTGCATGTAAAAGTATCTCTACCTGATATAGACAATTGATAATAGAAAACATTAAGTGAAAGTAACAAAAACAAAAATGGCGAATAAAAAACATAAAATCTTGAAAGATAATACCACAAATATGTAGTGTTATATTTCAAGTATAATGTTCTTAAAATAAAATTTAAATAAATAAATTGCATCAATTTTTTCCAGTTTTGTTGAGGCATGATTAACAAATAGAAATTGCATATATTTGTTTTACAGCATGTTTTTTTAAGGTGTACAATGTGTTCATTTAATACATGTATACAATTGTGAAATGATTACCACAATCAAGTTAATTAACACAATCAAGTTAATTGAAATGATTACCATAATCAAGTTAATTAACAATTTGGTAATGCGTTAATTACCAAAAAGTTACCTTTTTTGGTATGTGTGGTAAGATCTACTCTCTAAGCAAATTTCAAGCATACAATACAGTGTTGTTAACTATAGTCACCATGCTATACATTAGATCTCCAGAACTTATTCATCTTATAACTGAAAATTTGTGCCCTTTGAACAACATCTCCCCATTTCCCCACTCTCTAGCCCCTGGCAACCACCATTATACTGTCTGGTTCTATGAGTACATCTTTCATAGATTCCAGGGAGAGAGAATATGAATTTGGAGAGTGAGAGAAAGTAGCCAAGAACTATACTGAGGTTTTCATCTGCAATAAGAGTAGAATTGCTGTTAACTGAGATGGGAAAGACTGCTGAAGTAGCAGGAATTTGAGGGAAGGTAAAAGTATTGAGGGGATCCGGTGCTGTTTTAGGACATGTTAAATATACCTATAGTATATCCAAGTAAGTGGAGATGTATAGTAGTAAGCTGGATATTTAAGTCTGGAGTTCAAGGAAGAAATCTAGGCTACAGATATATATTTGAGAACCAGAAGAGTTTAGATATTTAAAGCCATGTAACTGGATTTTCCAAAAGAATAATTTCTCCAAAAGAATAGACATAGATAGGAAAGAGAAGACATCCAAGAATTGATTCCTGGTACTCTGCAACATTTAGAGGCCAGGGAAATAAATAACAATGGCTATAGAAGTCAGAAGAAAACCAGGAGAATGGATTACCATGGGAGCCAAGTGAAGAAAGTACGTATTTCAAGGAGGAGGGAGCATATAGATGTATCAAATGCTGCTAATTTTCAGGTAAAATAAGGACTGAAAATTGATCATTAGGTTTAACAACATGCTGACCTTCACAATAACAGTTACAGTGGATAGGTAGGGATAAAGCCGTATTGGAGAGGGTTTAATAGAGAATTGAGGAAAGGAAATAAAAATAGTTAAGTATAGAAAATTCATTAAATATTTTTTGGTGTGGGATCGGCCAAGTGGCTCAGTTGGTTAAGAGTTGGCTTGGGAGTATGAACTCTGAGCAGCAGGGCCACCGGTTCAGTTCCCACATGGGCCAGTGGTGCTGTGCCCTCTACAGCTAAGATGGTGAACAACAGGTCAACCTGAAGCTGGGCTGCTGTGAGTGGCCAGTGATGGCATAGGCTGCAGTGGGGCTGCAGTGAGCTGCCATGAGCCACCGTGAGTGGCTGTCCAATGGCTGGTGACCGACTGCCTCAGCCGAAAGTGTGCAATGATCATAATACCAACATGGGCCAGAGAAGCAATGTCCTCCACAACTAGACTGAAGAACCAAAGGACAGCAACTTGTCTGTTCCCCTTCCCCATTCCTCAATGCAGTTCCTTTCCCCCAATTCCTCAATAAAATATTTTTTTAAAAGAATTTTTGTTGGAAATGGGAGAAGAGAAATGAGACTCTTTTTTACCTCTATCCCTTTTCACTGACATTCACCCACAAACAAAAATCTTAAAACAATCCAACCATTCAAACATTGATTCTATACTTGAGCTGCTAGATCCCATTGGAGAAAACCACACAGTCATGTTGATTGATACAACTAGGTATTCATGGTCTTCAACTTTAGCTGGACCCCAAATACTTCAAAGCATTCTTTCTATACATCCTAAACAGCTTTTACTCCCATTATAAAATTTTACCTCTTTCCTCAATCTCTCCCAGTCTATACTCCTCAATCTCTCCTTAATCCCCCAAGTAATCAATTACCAAATATTGTCGGTTCTAGCAGTATAGCCCCTCTGTCACTGCCTTAATGATTTAGTTCACTCTAATTTATCATCTGGATTATAACAGTATCCCAACTGCCTTCAGACTGTCTCTTCTTTAATGCATTTGTCCTGTTGCTGCTGGAGTGGGCTTCCTAAAACACAAATGTGAACACATCACTCTATGTTTAATGGACTTCAATGCCCCCCATCCCAATAAGACAAAGTTCAAACTCTCAACTTTAGCATCTAAGGCCCCTCAAGACATGACTCATGCTGTTCATTAATTTATTCATTCAAAAAATATTTCCTGGGGTCTTATTCTGTTTCAAGATCTATGTTAGTTGGTGAAAACTCCAAAGTGGATATATCCTGATGTCAATTTCTGTGAGCTTACAGTCCAATTTCTGTACCTACCATTACTTACAGTCAAACCTTACTATCGGGTTGTCGGAAAAGTCATGATGCATTTTTGCAATGAAACCATAGAAAAAATACATCATGACTTTTCCGACAGCCCAATACTAAGGATTCCTAAAATATATCTTACTGCTTCAAAGCATTTGCTTTTCTCTACCTAAAATATCATCCTCATTTCTTCATTCCTGGTTATTTTCTTTAAAATTCCCCTCAAACATCACATCCCTATGAATACCTTTATTATTTAAATGCCCTTTCTCTGTTGTCCCATAGCACTCTGTGCTTACCTCTATTCTATCATAGTACTTACCACACTGTATTGATAAAATTGATTCACCTGCCTCTCCCAGGGAGACTGTGAGCTCCTTGAGTAACTATGTCTTGTTTATCTTTATATCACCACTACTTAGCCCACTGCTTAATATATAGTAGGTGCTCAATAGATGTTTAAAACATGAATGAATTAAAGAAAATGTAACATGCTTCACTTAATCTCGTTAAACTTTTACTCTGGAATGAGTTTTACAGATCCTGGTTCTTTCATTTTAGCTTTCTTTCCAAGTCTTGTATAACCTGCAAACATGATATGCATGAGTTGTAGTAATGTGATAGTAGTAGAGACATCCCTGTAACTTTAACATTGCTCCATTAATCAGCACTCTTCAGTAAAGATCTTCCAGTTACTAATCTCCTGGGCAATGCTTTTACTCAGATCCATTTATTCCAGGACCTTATCAAAATCTTGCTGAAATCCATATATATTTTGAAATCTATAGTATTTCTATCATCTGTCTGTCTAGTGACCCTATCAAAAAGAAAATGAGGCTTAACTAACCTCTGAGTTGGTCACCCCAACTAGAGCCTACATTCCCTTCCACACTTTATCCCCAATCCATCCCTCTCTTTTGTTTCTAAATACAGAGGAAATTATGTTTCCCAGCAGTACCACATATGCATGCCTTTTCTCACGCTCTTCCCTCTGTCTGAAATATTCCCCATTCTCCACAAGTTAACATTATTATTCAAGATCCGGTTCAAATTTAACTTCCTCCCAGAACCTTCAAAGAATCCCACCCCTCATCAGACCTTTAATGATGAAGTGAGATGGGATTGTCCTTGCCATTTTTCTGTAGTCTGGGAACAAAACGAGGGATTTGAGGGAAACAATTTGATCCTGGTGTCCTTCACAGTCAAAGAGCAGGGAGTAGCACAAAGATCTCCTAGCATAAAAATGTCAGAATTAATAGTCACGTAAAGTATATTTAAAATATTCAAATTTGCCAATAAGTCATATGAGGCTTGGGATAAGAAGATTCTTTTTAAGGTGTCACATATGACTTATGTTAAATACATTAGGTGAGAACATACTTATAACCCTCCCCATACCCCTACCCATACCCACAGAAGATTTCTAAAGATGCATTTTGTGGGATAGAAAGAAGTGATGGAAACATATCACATGGATTATAATATTATATCATATATCTTATAAGCTGCTTTGAATTAAAGTAAGTTTTCCTCATGTTAATTTTATACCCCACCCCACCCCTCCTACATACACTAGAAATGCACTGCTTGAGTACCAAGACTGTGTTATAATCACTGTTGTAGAATTAAACTTTTTTGTTACTGAACATGCTTTCATGAGAACCCAATTTCTAAGTGATTCTTAAAGTTTATATTTTAAAAAATCTGATGCAAGTTTTCAGTTTGGAAGATCACTACTATTATGTCTTCTGTATTGGTGGCAGTGTCTACAATCATCTAATCAAACCACTAAATAGAAGGCCAGTTTTTCTTAAGCTTTAGCAAAGTTCCTACTTTAGTTTCTACTTGGTAGTGCCACCTTCCTACTTTCTTACACATTAATTATAATACGTTGAACTTTCTTCCTCTAAGTTTAAATCCCAGTTCTACCATTTATTTGTTGCGTGCCCTTTGATAAATTGCTTAAGCTTTTCAAGTCTGGTGTTTTATCAATAAAAGTGGGATCATAATTCTTACCTCAAAAGATTTTTGTAAAAATTAGATGAAATAAAGTACGTGCATCAGGGTGGGAAATTATTTAATCCCCACCCTATATATAGCTTCTCTTGCCTCTTAAAGTATGTGTGGTGGGGAAAGGGAGTTGGTGGTGAGAGAGAGAGGGAGAGAGATACTGTGAGATAGAAAGTTTAGTGGAAGCAGGAACTCAAAACCAGATGTGATTATGACACCATAATTCTGTGAGGAATCATAGAAATCACAGGAAAAGCATTGAATTTCTCCACAATGTGTGCTGGAAGACTAGTGCCAAAATTATGGAAATCTCAAAGCACAGGGTAATAGCATATGACATCTGATTAGCATATGCAAATTGCCCAGTATAGTGTCTGATGTTTAATAGCCATGCAGAAAATGATGCTTTATTTTTTCCCCTCTCTTTTCTTACTACTGATGAAAATAGGTGAGTATGTCTAAGAGTTGAAATAAAACAAACTTTTCAGTAAATTATGGGTGGAATAATATTCAGCTTAATTATTTGTAGAGTCTCTAATACTCTAGCATTCAGAAAGAAAAAAAAAACCACTATGTGTAAAAATAGTATAAAAGAGTCCCAAAATTGCAGTGTGAACATTTTATAGATTTTAGGGAAACTAGCAGAAGAAAAATAATACTTTTTTTAGCATAGTATTTAGGAACCCCAAATTTAGAAATCACCCAAAAACCATAAAATGAAGGCCTGCCACTGGAAAGTTCTCTAGGCTTTCTTTGTTTTCAATAGCACAACTTCATACCACTGGGAAGAACTAGGAATGTGTTATTTTCTAATTTTGCTGAACATGAAGCATCTTCAAAAATGATATAAATTAATCATATACATTTTACACTCTGAAGTTTAGCAGCCACGAGAACACAAACTTACAGATTGTGGAAGTTAATAACAAATTCCAGAAGCCTCAGGTCTTATCTAGAATTCTTTTGAATGGGAGGACATATGAAGTATCTCATATGAAGAAAGAGTCCATGATTTGGGGGATGTCTCTCTAGCCAAGCTTTGGGGAACCATATCCAGTATATCCAGAACCCCAAGAACTGTCAGTACAGGTAAGTAAGTCCTCCATCACAGCCTATGTCCTCTTTGTGCAGTTACATGGATGTCACTCAGCACTTCTACCATTACGAAGGTTTGCCTTCTCCCCATCGCCATCCCCACAGAAGTGGAAATCCTTCCAGCTATTCCTAAGTGAAGTTTTATTACAAACCAGAAAATTACTATGAGCACCTCCAACATAACTACTGATGAGAGAGTTGTTTCTTAACTGAGTCAATCCCCCCTGAAGGGGTGAAGAAAATTCTATTTCTTCATGCTTACTTTTGAAGATTATTTCAGGACTGCTGAAGGCAGCAGAAAGACGACCACTTGCACTTGGAAATTCATTCCTCCTTGATACTTAGATTTTTCATTTGACCAAAATCAGTTCTATAGTAACCCCTTAGTTAAGTAGCATAATTGGCTGATTGCAGATATTGCACCTAACTCAAAAATGAAGTTTCCAGCACGCGTTATGAAAGGACTCCTCCAGACTGAAATGTTGCATGAAAAAAGTTACTTTGGAAAGTAATTTTATAAGAATAAACTTTAAAGATGCTTAGAACTTTTATCACGAAAAGATATTCAAGAAATAAGTAGAAAAAAACAGAGCGCCATGAATAATATAATTTCATTTTTGTTTAAAAATATATTTACTTATTCAGCATGTACACACACACACACACACACACACACACACACACACACACTGTTTGAAAATACATACACCAAATTGCTGACAAGGGTAATCTCTTTGTTAAGTAATTATTTTTTTAAATTAAAGTTTATTGAGGTGACAATTGTTAGCAAAGTTATATAGATTTCAGGTGTACAATTCTGTAATACTGTAATACATCACCTATATATCACATAGTGTGTTCACCACTCAGAGTCAGTTCTCTTTCTATCACCCTATATTTGATCCCCTTTACCCTCATCTACCACCCTCTTCCCTTCTTACCCTCTGGTAACCACTAAGCTATTGTCTCTGTCTATGAGTTTTTGTTTCTTCATTTGTTTTTCTTGTTCTTTTGTTGTTTTCAGTTTTATATACCATATATCAGTGAAGTCATATGGTTCTTGACTTTTTCTGTTTGACTTATTTCACTTAGCATTATAATCTCAAGATCCATCCATGTTAGTTATGTTGTTTGCTTAATTTTATTTTCTATATTTTTAATAGTGAGCATGGGTTATACATATAGTAATAGAACAGTAATAATATTCTTAAAGAAACAAAAGAATTCAGCTATTAAAATCCAACTCCTATTTTAGGCTCTGGGTTTTACTACAAAATTTATGAATGTTTTTCTATGGAATTTACCTATCTTCTTCCATGGAGGACCACGTTCATCAAACACTTGGCTCCTTTCCCCACTTTAAAAAACAAATTTGGTTGGTCAATTGAAAAATATTCACTGAAGACCTACTCTACCATCGTGGCCCAAGAAATGGACCTATTGTCATTGCCTTAAATGTGGGATTATTTTTAAAAATAAAATTGATTGGGGTGACAATGGTTAGTTAAATTACAAGGAATTTAAAAAAAGTAATTGGTGCTTCCTTTGCTCAGTAAGATAGGTCAGTGCACAAATTACTTGGAGAGCTATTGTCCTAGTTTCTCAGAAGAAAAGTTTTGACTAGAGTATTGAAGTAAAGGAGAGGCATTGGTCTCAGGGATAGGAAAGGGCTTTTCAGGATGGAGTAGTGTCTTTGAATGATAACTAGCATTGATTAAGCATGTGCTAAGCACTTTACATGCTTTATTTCATATAATCCTCAAAATAATGCTTTTGAGGTATGCAATTGTTCCTGTTTTTCCAAGTTAGGAATTGAGTCTGTATTCTATGCATTTCTTGCCATGCTAATTGAGCACCACAGGGGGAGCAAGAAGCAGTGGATTTCATTTCCAACAACTGTAGGGACAAATTTTGGGTGCCTATTTCATTGTGCTCTGTGAGGTAGTTTAATTAAACCATTCCCATTTTCCAGCTGAAGAAACATATACAGAGGACATTGCTGTACAATTAGAGAAACAAGTAAAATGATTGATGCAAATATATCTGAAGAATTGTATAACAGGGACAGGTGCCAGTTTTCAAAATGTATAGTAAAGTCCCTGGACATATCCAAACATAAATAAGAAAAAAATTTTAATCTGTAATATGGTATTGATTTACATGCTTTATCCTCAAAAATTATGCTTTTGAGGTATGTACGATTGTTCCTATTTTCCAGATTAGGAATTGTGGCTTAGAGATGTTAAGTGACTTGACAAATAAAATGAGAAATAACAAAATAAGATACAAGATAAAATCAACAAAAGTTTAAAATAAAAATAGGGAGATGATGTCAGTAATATGGAGAGCTAGGAAGCCCCAATGTTTATCTCTTCCACAAAACCTACAAAAACAACAAATAAACTACTAACTGAAAAAAATACCTCTAGGAAGCTCTGGAGTACAAGAATAAGCAGCAAAAACCCTGCAGAACTAAAAACTAAAAATGGCCACAAGGAAAAGCATAGGAAACATTTCACCTGTGTCACTCTAGTCCCCTGTCCAGAGAAAATTGGCACTAGGAGGGATCCACTTGGAAATATTTCACCTCATGGGATAAAGGAGAGCAGGAGAACCCCAACAAGACTCACCACCATGGATGTTTGCAGCCTTTGCTACTAAAGACTTCCAACATCTTCACCAACACTGAACCCAGCTAATGGAACTGCATGGAGTCTCCATTGATGTGTCTCCTCCCTGGAGCTGGAGGTGTCACTCCAGTGAGACCTGCTCCTGGGGTCCACAGTTGCTGCTGTGCCCAGATCTTTGGAATCCAGACATTAAAATTAGAACACTAGGGCCAGCCGAGTGGCACGTTGGTTAAGAACTGGCTTGGGATGCCAGAGGGCCCTGGTT
>NW_017732387.1:323180-346149 GCF_001890085.2 Hipposideros armiger | reverse complement strand
CGGGAAGAGCACAATGATGGTGCCAACTTGGGCCAGTGAAGCAACATCCTCCACAACTAGACTGAAGAACAAAAAGACAGCAACTTGTCTGTTCCCCTTTCCCCAATTCCCCCAGTGCTGTTCCCATCCCCCCAATTTCCCAATAAAAAATCTTAAAAAAAAAAAATTAGAGCACTAGACCAGATATGTTCACTGATGGCTTCCACATAACATTTAAAGAATAAATACCAATGCTTCTAAAACTCTTCCAAAATATTGTAGATGAAGGAAAACTTCCAAACTCATTTTATAAGGCCAGCATTACCCTGTATTGAGGGCAGACAAGGACACTAAAAGAAAATTACAGGCCAATATCTCTAATCAATATAGATACAAACATCCTCAACAAAGTAGTACCAAACTGAATTCAAAAGCACATTAAAAAGATCATATACCACATTTAAGTGGGATTTATCCCTGAATGCAAGCATGGTTCAACACATGCAAATCAATAAATGTGATACACCTCATTAAGATAGATGCAGAAAAAGCATTTGAAAAAATTCAACATCCTTTCACAATAAAAACTCTTAACAAATTAGGTATAGAAAGCATATTTCTCCACATAATAAAGGCCATTTATGACAAGCCCATAGCTATTATACTCAATAGTGAAAAGTTAAAAACTTTTTTTTAACATCAGGAACAAGAAAAGGATGCCCACTCTCATCTCTTCTATTTAACATAGTAATGGAAATTTTAGCCACAGCAATTAGGCATGGAAAATAAGAATAAGGTATCCAAGTTAGAAAGAAGGACAAAAAATGATCTGCAGATGACATGATCTTATGAATACAACATCATAAAGACTCCCTCAAAAATAATGAATGGGTTTAGGAAAGTTGCTGAATACAAATTCAACATAAAAAAAAAGTCTTTCTGTACACTAACAACAGACTATTTGAAAGAGAATTAATAAGGTAATCCCATTTACTATTTCATCAAAAATTATAAAATAATTAGTAATATTTTTATGTTAATGAGCAAGTACCCATGTTTTTATTTACTTCAAAACATTTTTGTCATTAACTATCTCTGTTTTCTTTTTATATTAATTTCAAGTAACAACATAATGATTAAACTTTTATACCCCTCACAAAGAGATAACCCCCCTCCCAGTCTACTACCCCTCTGACATCATATGCAGCTATTACAATACCATTGACTATATTTCCTATGCTTTACTTTGCATCCAGTGACTATACATATTTAACAAAGTAGATGAAAGACCTACACAACGAAACTAACATGTTGATAAAAGAAACTGAATAAGACACAAACAAATCAAAAGATATCCTGTGATATGATTAATGGATATTGGTAAAAAGTTTATACTATCCAAAACAATCTACAGATACAATGCAATCCTTATCAAAATACCAATAATATTTTTCACAGAAACATAAAAAAATTCTCTTAAAATTTGCATAAAATCACAAAAAAACCCTGAATACCCAAAGCGATCTTGAGAAAGATAAACAAAGCTGGAGACATCACACCCCCTGTTTGCAATCTAAATTACAAAACTATAGTGATCAAAACAGTATGGTATTAGTATAAAATCAGGCACACAGACAGGTGAAACTGAGTACAGAGCCCAGAAATAAACTATGCATATAAGGTCAAGTAATTTTTGACAAAGGCATTAAGAATATACAATAGGGAACAGATAATCTCTTCCATAAATGTTGGATAAACATGCAAAAGAACAAAACTGAACCCCTATATTACACCACCCACAAAAATTAATTTGAAATGGTTCAAACTTAAATTTAAAACCTGAAACCATAAAACTTCTTGAAGAAAACATATGGAAGAAATTCCTTCACATTAGTCTTGCCAATGATTTCTTGGATAAGACTCCAGAAGTGCAGAAGAGAAAAGCTAAAATAAACAAGTGGGACTATGTCAAACGGAAGAACTTCTGCATAGCAAAGGAAACAACCAATGAACAGAAAAGGCAACCTGCAGAATGGGAGAACATATTTCAATCCATGTGTCTGATAAGGGGTTAATATCCAAAATATACAAAGAACTCTTACATTTCAATAGCAAAAAAAGCAAAAAATATAATTTTAAAAAAGAGCAACAGACCTGAATAGACATTTTTCCAAAGAAGACATACAAATGGCTATTAGGTATATGAAAAGGTGCTCAGCATCATTAATCATCAGGAAAATGCAAACCAAAAACCACAGTTAGATATCATCTCACACCAGTTAGAATGGTTATTATCAAAAAGACAAGAGATAACAAATGTTAGGGAGGATGTGGAGAAGAGAACCCTTATACACTTTTAGTAGGAGTGTAAATTGGTACAGCCAATATGGATGACAGTATGGAGGTTCCTCAAAAAAATAAAACAGAACATATGATTCAGCCATCTTACGTCTGGATATATATCCAAATGAAATGAAATGAGCATTTCGAAGAGACATCTGCACTCCCATGTTCACTGCAGCAATAATCACAGTAGTCTAGATATGGAAAAACCTAAATGTCCATCAATGAATGAATGGATAAAGAAAGTCTGTTGTATATACATACAATGGAATATTATCCATAAAAAGGAAATTCTGTCATATGCAATAACATGGATGAACCTGAAGGACATTATGCTAAGTAAAATAAGCAGACAGAGAAAGAAAAATATGGTATGATATCACCTATATGTGGAATCTGAAAATAAAAAAGCTGATTTCATAGAAACAAAATAGAATTGTGGTTGCTGGGGCTATGGAAAGGGGGAAATGGGGAGATGTAGGTTAAAGGGAACAAACTTTCAGTTATAAGAATAGTTCTGAAGATCTAGTGTACAGCATGGCAACTGTAGTTAATACAGTATTGTGTACTTGAAAGTTTTTGTTTCTCACATAAAAAGGTTAATTATGAGAGGTGATGAATGTGTTAATTACCTTGACCTTGGTAATCATTTCAGAATGTACATGTATATCAAATCATCTTGTACACTTTAAATATGTACAGTTATATTTGTCAATTATTTCACAATAAAGTTGGAAAAAATAAAAATTCTGATAGCATAAAAAATATTAATAGAGATCTGTATTTAAATAACTTAGTTTCTTCCAAGACTTATTCAGTTCACAAGCAAAATGCTCTAACATATGAAAATAGGGCAATGAAAACATAATAATCCTTCATTCATTTTTAAGATATTTTATTAAAAATATAGTTAACATGCAATATTAAATTAGTTTCAGGGGTACACCATAGTTATTCAACATTTATATGCCTAAAGCAATGATCACCGTGATAAGTCCAGCAACCATCTGACATCATACTATGCTATCAAAATATTGTTGACTATATTCCCCATGCTGTACATTACATCCCCATGACTAATATGTTTTATACCTGGAAATTAAAATCTCTTATTCCCTTACAACTTTTCCCACATTTATAAATTTTTCAATTACAGTTGGCATTCAGTATTATTTCATATTAATTTCAGGTGTGATTAGACATTTATATAATTTAAGAAGTGATCCTCCTGACTAGTCTAGTACCCACCTAGCACTACACATAGTTATTACCATATCATTGACTATATTCCCTATGCTTTACTTTATATTCCCATGACTATTTTGTAACTACCAATTTGTACTACCTTTTTCATCCTGTCCTCCGACCCTCTCCTGTCTATCACCCCAATAAATCTAGTACCCATCTGACACTATACATAGTTATTACAATATTATTGAAAATATTCCTTATGCTACACCCTACATCCCATAACTACTTTGTAACAACCAATTTGTACTTCCTATCCCCTTCCTCCTTTTTTTCACTCACGCCCCAAAACCCTCCCATCTGGGAACCATCAAAATGTTCTCTGTATCTATGAGTTTGTTTCTGTTTTGTTTGTTTGTTAATTTTTTTTCTTAGATTCCACATATAAGGGAAATCACATTGCATCTATCTTTCACCGTCTGACATACTCCACTTAGCACAACACCCTCCAGGTCTATTCATGCCACTGCAGATGCCATTCCCTTCCATGACTCTGCAATATTCCATTGTATATATGTACCAACTCTTCTTTATCCATTTATCCATCGACAGACACCCAGGCTGCCTCCACATCTTGGCCATTGTAAACAATGCTGCAATGAACATATGGATGCACATGTCCCCTCAAAGTAGCATTTTGGGTTTCCTTGGATAAACACCCTGAAGTGGGATTACTGGGTCCTTCATTGTCTCTGTTTTAAAGTTTATTTTGTCTGGTATAAGTATTGCTACCCAGCTGTTTTTAATTTCCATTTTCATGAAATATCATTTTCCACCCCTCTACTCTCTGTCTATGTGTGTCTGTCAATCTAAAGTGAGTCTCTTGTAGGCAGCATATGTAAGGATTTTGTTTTTTTATCCATTCAGCCGCCCTATGTCTTTTTATTGGAACATTTAATCCATTTACATTGAAAGTAATTATTGATAGATATGTAGCTATTGTCACTTTATTATTCATAAATTTAAATTTTTTTTGGTCTTAAAGAAGTCCCTCTATGATTCCTTGTAATACTGGTTTGGTGGTGGTGAACTCCTTTAGCTTTTTCTTGTCTGGGAAGCTCTTTATCTGTCCTTTGATTTCAAATGGTAGCCTTGCTGGGTAAAGTAGCCTTGATTATAGTTCCTTGCTTTTCATCACATTGAATATTTTGTGCCAATCCCTTCTGGCCTAAAAAGTTTCTGTTGAGAAATCAACTGACAGTCTTATGAGAGCTCCCTTTTAAGTTACTAGTTGCCTTTCTCTTGCTGCTTTTAAGATTTTCTCTTTGTCTTTAGCCCTTGCCATTTTAATTATAATGTGGCTAGTGTGGGCCTCTTGGTGCTCTACATGCTTCCTGGGCTTGTATGTCTATTTGCTTCACCAGGTTAGGAAAGTTTTCAGTCATTATTTCTTCAAACAGGTTCTCAATCCCTTGCTTGCTTTCTTCTCCTCTGGTACCCCTATGAGGAGAATGTTCTTACACTTGTTCATGTCCCAGAACTCTCTAAAACTCTCCTCATTTTTTGAATTCTTTTTTTTTTCTTTTTGGTGTTTCAATTGGGTGTTTTCTGCTACCTTGTCTTCCGAATTGTTGATTCAATATTCTGCTTTATCCAGTCTGCTGGGGATTCCTTCTAGTACATTCTTCATTTCAGTTATTGTATTCTTCACTTGTTATTGGTTCCTTTTTATGGTTTCTATGTCCTTTTTTATGCTTGCTATCTGTATGTTGAAGTTCTCACTAAGTTCCTTGCACATCGTAATAACCATTGTTTTGGACTTTGTCTCTGGTGGGTTGCTTACCTCCATTTTGTTTAGTTCTTTTTCTGTATTTTTCTCCTGTTCTTTCATTTGGGACACATTTCTTTGTTTCCTCATTTTGGCTGCCTCTCTGTGTTTGTTTTTATGTATTAGGTAGATTTCCTATGTCTTCCAGTCTTGGTCCACATTGCCTTATGTAGTAGGTGCCTTATTGGGCCCAGTGGCACAGTTTCCCTGGTCACCTGCATTGGGTGCTCCAGGAGTGTCTCTCATGTGGGTTATGTGTGTTCTCTTGTTATAGTTGAGCCTTAATTGCTATTGTCAGGTCAGTGGGTGGGATTGACACTTAGGATGACATTTTGGTCACGTCCACAGCCTATGGGATGCTGTGCGGGGACTTACCCTGCTGAGTGCGATTCACACCAGCAGGCTCTGGTGCCTGTTGAGACTATTATTTATGTGTGCCCCTTGTGGGGCTCATTGGGTGGTGCTCTGCTGTGGTCTGAATTGAATCCTTGGTTCTGCACCCTCTTGAGAGGACCTCTGGTTCAGGCCCAGGTCAGCCACTGCCTGTGACCAGCCAAGGACTATCTGGTAGGAGCTACAAACTGATCCACAGTTTTTTGCTGCCTGTGCTAAACCTGGAGGCATGTGAGAGAGGCCACGCTGTGAACTGAAGATGTCTGCCACAAGTACCAGGCCTAGGGTAGCTCTGTAAAAAGCCAGGACACCCTGAGGCCTGCTGCCACCTGCAGGCTCCCTTAAGGTTCAGCCACTGACAGAGCCTCCTGTGGTATGCAAGTTGGGTGAGGCCGGGTCCCAGGGAGTCACAAGAGTGGAGAAAGTTGTGGTCACCAGGTAAATGTAAATTCGGGTTTGGTGCCAGTGCTGAATCTGGAGCTACTCAGCAAAAATCTCAGATCACACTGAGGCCAGTTGCCACTAGCTGGAGGACTGCCAGACTCTAATAGTTTTCCACGAAAGAGTGCAATTTGGGTGGCATTCGCTGCTTGGGGAAAAAAGTGCCTCTGGCTTTGCATGAGTTGGGTGGGATGGGGTCTCAGCTGAGTCAGCAGGGTGGAGCAGCTCACCAGGCCAATCAGATTCAGATTTGGCCTGTGGGGGAGGGCTCAACACAAAAGATAGTGCCCGCCTGCCGGCTGCATGGGAGGAGGACTTCACACAGGGAAAATGCCAACTGTCCTCCAGGCCTTCCCCTGAAGCCTCAGTCTGTCCTTCCATATATCTCCTGAGTCACTGTCCCTCTACAGGAGCTCAAGGTGAGTGCTTGCAAGGCAGTGAGTCTGTGTGCAGACTGTTTAAGAGGATGCCTGGGTCTACTGTAGCCTTTCATCCCACCCAGAATGGTTGGAATTCGCTCTGTTTTTCGCAACAGTCAGATGTTGTGGGGACTCCTTTTCTCAGCACCATTACTCTGGGCTGTGGAGGCTGTTGTGGGCTGGGGTCCCTTGCACCTCTGAGGGAACCTCCATGGCCGAGATATCTCTCCTGATTCTCAGCCACCACAGGGAGATTTGGGGCCCATTCCACTTCTCCACCTCATCTCATTGTGGCTTTCTCTTTATATTTTTAGTCATAGTACTTCTGTTCGGCTAGACTTTGAAGGTTTTCCAGGTTGATTGTTCTATAATTTAGTTGTAATTTTAATGTGCTTATGGAAGGACGCAGGCATGGTATTTAGCTACTCTGCCATCTTGGATCTCTCTAAATTCAGCAATACTTCATTCTTATAAAGCACGTCTCCTGAAACCCCAAGGTGCTTCCAAATGTATTCTCTTCCTTCCCACACTGAAGTGCAAGCAAGTATATATTTTTAAGGAGTTGTAAAGAAAAAGAAGATGGTTAAAAAATACAAAGCAAATAGGGATGGTAGATAAATTCCAAACTAAGTATTGCTGCTTTCCAGGGTGGGATCCCCAGCAGGAGTTAAGTAACACTTAAGATACTTAATTTGAGTTCTGCCAAAAACTTCACCAAAAACAATGGGTAGCTCCAAATAATCCCCCTGAATGATACTTGCAATCATATCTTTAAATTTTTAAAAAATAATTACAGTTAATACTCACTCAACATTATATTAGTTTCAGGTGTACATCATAGTGGTTAGACATTTATTAAACTTATGAAGTAATCTGCCCCATAAGTCTAGTATCCCCTGACACCAGGCATAGTTATTGCAATATTGTTCACTATATTTCCTATGCTGTATTCTACATCCCTGTGACTATTTTGTAACTACCATTTTGTATTTTTTAATTCCTTCACCTTTTTCACAGAATCCACCTACCCCCTCTCCCATCTGACTACCATCAGTTTGTTCTCTGTATCTATGAGTCTGTTTCTGTTTTGTTTTTTAGATTCCACAACAAATGAAATCATATGGCATTTGACTTTCTCTGCCTGACTTATTTCACTTAGCATAATACCCTCTAGGTCCATTCATATTGTTGCAAATGGTGAGATTTCATTCTTTTTTTGTGGCTGAGTAATATTTCGTTGTATATATGTATCACAATTTCTTTATCAAATTGCCTATTGATGTATATTTAGGTTGCTTCCATATCTTGTCTATTCTAAATAATGCTGCAATAAGCAGGGATGCAAGTAGTTTTTCGAATTGGCGTTTTGGATTTCTTTGGATAAATACCCAGGAGTGAAATTTCTGGGTTGTACGATAGTTCTATTTTTAATTTTTTGAGGAACCTCCATACTGTTTTCCTCAGTGGCTGCACCAATGTACATTCCCACCTACAGTGCACAGGAATTCTCTTTTCTCCACATCCTCACCAACACTTGTTAATTGTTGATTTTTTGATGAAGGCTATTCTGACATGTGTGGGGTGATATTTCATTGTGGTTTTACTTTGCATTTCTCTGATTATTAGTGACTTTGAGCATCTTTTCATATTCTATTGGCCATGTGTATGTCCTATTTGGAGAAATGTCTATTCAGGTCCTCTGTCCATTTTTAAATTTGATTGTTTGGGTTTTGGTTTTTTTTAGCATTGAGTTACATGAGTATTTTATAAATTTTGGATATTAACCCCTTATCAGATGTATCATTGATGAATATCTTCTCCCATTCAGTAGACTGTATTTTGGTTTTGTTGATGGTTTCCTTTGCTGTGCAAAAACTTTTCAATGGGATGTAGTCCCATTTGTTTAGGTTTTTTTTCTTTTGTTTCCCTTGCCCAGGGAGATGTATCTTAAAAAAATATTACTAAGAAAATGTCAAACAGTTTACTGCCCATTTTTTCTTCTAGTATTGTATGGTTTCTGGTCTTACACTGAAGTCTTTAATTCATTTTGAGTTTATTGTTATATATGAAGTAAAAAAAGTAATGTAGTTTCATTTTTTTGATTGCATCTGTCCAGTTTTCCCAACATCATTTATTGAAAAGACTGTCTTTACCCCATTGTATATTCTTGCTTCCTTTGTCATACATTAAATGATCACATAGGCATGGGTTTATTTTGGGGATCTCTATTCTGTACTCTTTGCTTCTGTTTTTTTATGCCAGTATCACGCTGTTTTGATTTCTATAGCCTTACGGTAGTGCAATTACATCTTGTCATCTGAGATATTTGTAAGGTACAGCTCTTGTTTTGTATAAGGCAAACAAATGAACCAAGGAGCTACTACATTTAGTAGTGTTGTATACCGATTTAAAACAAGGCATCTGATAAGTGTCAAGAACCATTTGAAACTTCTCACTCACTCATTCATTCATTCATTCATTCATCCATCTGGTTTGAATCTGAAGCAAACCATACCTATCCTGTATACTCTGATTCCACGCTCTCCCCTAATCTCATTCTTCCTTGGGCTCCTTAATATTCTGCAGGGATTTAACATGGGTTTAACCTACCACAGTTTTTGGCCTATTAAAGTATTGTTTATTCAAAGCCTATTTCTCCCCTACTCTGCCCAGTCTTTGCTTGTACCTGCTAACTAAACCAACACAAACACCTCACAATCATCTAAGGTACACTGTGGCTTAGAGGTGGGAAGACATGGGGCTGGAAGATGGTATTAGAAAAGTTTCAGTCTTTATAGTTTAAAAAGTGACTTTTGACTTTCTGCCAAAAGGAGCCCCTACCTCAGGATAAGTATTATTTTGATAAAATACTGTACAAATGTTGGAAATGTCAGGGAAACATTACTCACAGATCCAAGTACACAACAAATGTGGCTAAAGCCCGAGCTGTACACAACATGTAGTTTCTGGGAAGTTATCCAGACCTCTCACCAGGTCTAAACACACTCTGGGGCAAGCAGCATGCTTAGTGCTTGCAGAGGAGTAGAGATAAGTGTATAATTTATGTAAATCTATGCAAATGACCATATGAGTGATTGTGCAAAGCACATCAAATGAAAAGCTTTAAAGGTTCGAGTGGACTTTGAGAGGGCATCTAACTCACCTTTCTATCTCCAGCTAAGATTATAGCAGAATTATCTCAAAAAGCTTATTCAATTGTTTTTTTTTTCTTTATTTAAAAAGTCTCCAGACAAAGAGATGCCACAAACACTTGGTGATATGTTCCAGTCTTATGCTTCTCATGCAAATAACTTAACCCTAATAGAGTCAGGGTTACCATAGTAAATAATTTCCATTTCCATCACTTTGTGCAGTGAGCAGGGTAAACAAAGCCCCTGACAAGAGGCCTTGCACATGGCATGCACAGCTGTTAACCACAGAACAGATTATATACATATTTAGCACTGAAAAGATTTTAAAGCATGGAAAAATGTCTACAAATACACACACACACACACACACACACACACACACCAGAGTAATCAGCTAATAATACAGAAGCTAATTATGAGGATGTATGTAGGAGTTATTCACATTTATAATATTTAGCATTGTAGTCTTTGTCTCAGGAATGTTCCCTGCTTTTAAAATGCGGTTGAATTCCTACTTGTTCTTGTAACAAATCCAGACCGCACTGAAAGGACACAGCTCGCATCAACCCAGTTCAACCTAAAGGGAGTTTCATCCCAATAGCCATTACTTCACCGAAGTCACTCCCCACTAATGCCTCTGCAAAGATTAAGATCTATCTTAACAGTTCTGAAGAAAAGGGCTGGTTTAGCCAAGGTCACTGTTTCTGCTTGACTTATAGTCCACCACTGATGGCCTGTCATGACTACCATTCCCTACTCTCCAGAGTTCTGGGTCAGCTGCCACCTCCTCTACTAACCTTGTTTCTCCTGGCCATTGTATTTTAAGAGCCTTAACACCACAACTGCTCTTTATGTATACTAATCCTAAGTATTGTTAAGCAAGAGCTCCTCCAGCTAGAATTTTGTTCTTTACTAGGATATTTTAGTTTGGCTTTAAACTTCCAGACAGAGGGTTGGTTTTTTGTTGTTGTTGTTGTTTGTTTTGTTTTGTTTTTCAGAATTGCTTTTCAACACATCATTCTGAGGCAGAACAGCCCCTCAGTTTAAACATAGTCTTCACAAAATAGCCCTCTGTATCATACATAGATTCAGTTTCTTCTATGGAGAATATAGGCCCCTGAGACTTTTACAGTTGTGAGAAAGAATCCTAAAAGGGTATGCTGTCCATGCTTGCTTGAATACTTTCCTCTTCATAATGTCCTTAGATTGGGATCTGTGGCCACTAATCCCAATTAGGTCTAGGGTTGCCATTTTGGCTTGTACTGACTCTACTATTCTAATAAATACCTGTTCTTCAAAACAGAGGTGTCCTAATCTGGTTATATATCATAAATGCCCAGGAAATTATGACAATGCATATTTCCAGGTCCTACCCATGTCCTCCTTAATAAGAATACTCATTTAAAAAAAACTACTTGGGCTAGAGCTTGGAGTAACATAAGCAAGATGACGACTAGGAAGCTCCAGGCCCTCATTCTCTTATAGAAATCTAAAACAAAACAAAACAAAAAACCCAACTAGATACTGATTAAATTGCTTTAGAAGCTCTGAAAATCATTCAAGATCTACAGTAGCCAAAAGGAAATTCAATTAAGAAAAATCCACATTTAAACCAGTAAGAACTTCCGTGGGGTTTTTTTGTTTGTTTTGTTTTTTTCTAGCTGAGCCATCCTGCCACCTGTTGGCAGCTCAGCGGCAGCTCAGTTCGGGCTGGGAATCGAACTGGCAACCCTGTTGCTCAGAGCTCGCACTCTTGAGCAAGCTCTTAACCAACTGAGCCACTCGGCCAGCACCATGACAGTTTTATTTGCCCTTGTTCACCCACTCCCTAGCAATGGACCCCATTCCCAGTACTGGAGAGTATAGAGCAGACCAAATTTGCAACTTTGTAACCTGTCTGTGGGCTTCCTGAGAGATTGGTCTCTGTGTATCAGAACTCAAATCTCAGGATAGAAAAAAAAAACACAGTAAGCAGGAGGCATAGCTCACATGCCAAATGATGGATGAATGTATAATCAAAAAGTGGTATATACATATAATGGAATATTATTCAACCTTGAGAAGGAAGGGAATTCTGAGTTGTTGTATAATGGGTGCAAAGTTTCAGTGTAGGAAGATGAAAGATGTTCTGGAGATGGATTGTGGTGATGGTTGCACAACAATGTGAAATTATTTAATGCCACTAAATTATATACACTTAAAAAATCATTTAAAAATGGTAAACAAACAAACAAACTCTCTAGATTCTGAAACAGCCAGGCCTCTAAGAATCAATGCTCTAAAGTTACCCCTCTTAAATCCCCTCGCCTCAAAAAATTAAGCACAGAGTGGAAGATTCTGAAGGTTGGCAGGAGTGACACGGTTAGTGGGGTGATGTGAAGAAATACCTCTTTCACCTCCAAAGACTCAAATCAATGTCTTCTGTCTTAGAGCCACTTGATGTTCTAAAAATCACTGGTGAGAAAAATAAAATAAAAGTCTCTGGTAAGGAAACTATCTCAGCTGAAACGAAAATTGACATTTTGTGTCTTGCAGCACTAGTAAGATCTGAGTGATGCCATTTTGGATTTCCCAATGAAAATCATTTATTTCCAACTCTATAGGTCCTGGTTTTGGCTGGAAGCATTCTTTGAAAAGGTAGTGGATGGCTCGGGTCAGAAATTGTCTATGAAGCACTTTAAAAGCCAAGCAGTGATTTTTCTGCAAATTGCTAAATATTTTCAACAATGTTCAATATCTTTCTTTAAAAATCACCACCAACTTACATGAACTAGAATATCTTTTAACTCTAATCAGCAAATTTTGCATCAAATAGATTGGCAAAGATCTGACACAAGATAAAACAATGTGAAGACAAAATTAGTGTTTTATAATCACTGCTTCATGCATTCTAATTTAGTAATCGATTAACAAGTTTACCTAGCACCCAGAGCTATCCTTAAGCAGAACTGTACAGTAGTCATAATGCCGTTCTATTTCTGCCTCTCTTCCTTTTCTGTCTCATTTTGTTCTTTTCAACTCCATGTGCTTCATTAGTACTTACTATTTAGAATGCCATGTCTTTTCACAACTGGCTAAGCTATTTTGTTTTACCACCTACTCAGGAGCAGTATAAAAAACTAATAGTTGATAAGAGGACTCTTTGAATGCTTTAGTTAATTGAAAGGAGTGATTTACTAATGGTTGACTTTTAGGTACTGCAAGAAGGAAGGGAGAGAGTTAAGGGATGAGAAACCTTTTTACAGTAGTTTCAAGTTACACCATGCACCGAGCAACCTAACTGTAAAGGCTCTACTATCTATCACCTTCTTTAACTACAATTTTACTTATTGCACAATCATTTAAGATGAGTGATTTCCTAATCAAGTTCTTGCATGTTTTGCTTCTTAGGACTCTTTATTAACCAAAAACCAGATCAGAAATTCCTTTTACTGGAGTTTTGTTGGGCTCATAGGGGAAAAGAAACTTGTTTTTATCTCCTCCCCCATTTATTCTTTGTAATCTCATCTCCTAGGGGGGGGAATCATTCTATTCTTTTTCAAGGTAGTCAGTCAAGAGGCAGATGGATGGACTAACCTTAAGGAGTCTTTGAATCTTGTCAAAACTCGGTGCACCACTGTATTATTGAAAACCCCAGTATCTAAAATTGGGGACAATTTTTAAAAAGTTAGTGCTCCCTGACCACTGCATTGTATTTCTGAAACTGATGTTGAATAATACTGTATGTCAACTATAATTATATATACATATAACCTCGGGACATGGAGTAGAGTGCGGGAACGGATTCAATGGAATTGTAATAGATAAGCATGATGTCGGGGGTAGGAAGGCAATAGATGGGGGGAGGGGGGTTGTTACCTGGTGAGGGTGAAAAGGGCAACTATTGCATTGTTCTGTACACCTGAAACTAACAATAAAAAAAAATCTAGCCACAAAAAAAAAAAGTTAGTGCTCATTTTCAAATCTTTACATAAATATGATGGTGTGCTTATGAGATTCCTAATCTAAAGAATACTCTTTGTGGGTTTTTTATGCTCTGCTTTGAAGGCTTCTTCCAAAATCAGGTGGCATTTAACAAATTATAATTATCGACGAAGTGGACATTTCTTTTATCAATGTCCTATTGATACAAGAATCTTATATCTATCAGCATTGTCCCAAGATTTACTCTGAACAATGAAAAGAGTTGATTATTCAATTGGAACTATATTATTTCTCTCAAATCACGACTCTCTTGCTTTTATCAAACTCTTTCCTTCCCATAATTTAAAATTTTGTTGATCTTTGGGCTACGGAAAATGGAAATTTGTAACTGCTGTGCACATGCTAATCATTAATCACAGTAAGGAGAGAAATAATTTACTGGTGCCAAGCCCCAAACTCAGACTGCTTACTATGGGAACTTATTTTGGTATATTATAGGAATCAGGTGCTTCATTTGAAAATATTTCTTAGAGGTCATTTAGACAATTAGACTGATTGGCAAATATTTTCATTCTATGTCTTCTTCATCACCATTTTTCTCTAGAGTACCTACCATTCCTTCTTTATTCAGTTTATTATCTTTCCTTTTGGAATATTATCAAAATTTTCTAGAGCACTAAAAAGAACTACATATTTAATTTACAGAATAATGAAATCTCATCAAACTAAGATACCTGTGATGCCAGAAGATTTAGTGGAAATACAGTTAAGGCACAAAATCAAACCACAAACAAATGCTCATTTCATTCAACAGAAATTTAGTCATGTCAATAAAAAGCACAGAAGAACTTATTTAGTTCAGAATATTTTGGATATCCTTGAATATATATTTAACTGCTGCTAGATCACTCAATATTTTTCTAATAAATCACTTTATTAATATACTTTGTGTTTTGTACTAATAATATTTCAGGTAGCTAATGAGACTCTTGATGTCATTTCTTTTTTTTTAAATTGTTCAGTTGTTTTTTTAAGTAATTTTTATTGAGATATAATTGACATACAACAGTATCTTAGTTTTAGTGCATAATACAATGATTTGATATCTGTATATATTGGGAAATGATCTCCTCAATAAGTCTAGTTAACACTTGTCACCATACATATTCATAGT
The DNA here is from genome assembly GCF_001890085.2 of Hipposideros armiger. NCBI lineage: Eukaryota > Metazoa > Chordata > Mammalia > Chiroptera > Hipposideridae > Hipposideros > Hipposideros armiger. The sequence continues at coordinate 331,308 of NW_017732387.1, read as the reverse complement.
TACATAATATTTTTCTTGTGATGCGAACTTTTAAGATCTACTCTCTTAGCAACTTTCAAATATACAATACAAGATTATTAACTATAGTTGCCATGCTGTTCATTACATCCCCATGACTTCTTTATTTTATAACTAGAAGTTTATACCTTTTGACTCCCTTCAGCCATTTGGTCTACCTCCCACCCCCAATCTCTGGAAAACTGACATTCTCTTCCTATGACCTTTTCTTTTTTTTCTTTTTTTTTTTTTTGGTTCCACATATAAGTGAGATCATATAGTATTTGTCTATATCTGTCTGACTTGTCTTACTTAGATAATGCCCTCAAACTCCATCCATGTCGTTGCAAGTGACAGGATTTCTTTTTTATATACTTAAATAATATCCCATTACACACACACACACACACACACACACACACACTTAGGTTCCTTCCATATCTTGACTATTGTAAATAATGCCGCAATGAACATAAGTGGTGCACATATTTTTTTGAGTTAGTGTTTTCCTTTCCTTTGGATAAATACTCAGAAGGGGAATTGTTGGACCATATGGTAGTTCTATTTTTAATTTCTTGAGGAACCTCCATACTGTTCTCCATAGCACCAATTTACAATCACAACAACAGTGCACAATAGTTTCCTTTGATCACATTTTCCCCAAAACTTGTTATTTTTGGTCTCTTTGATAATAACCATTCTAACAGATGTGAGGTGATATCTCATTGTGTTTTCGATTTGCATTCCCCAAATGATTAGTGATTCTGAGCAGATTTTCATGTACCTGTTGGCCATCCATATGTCTTTTTGTGGAAAATGTCTCTTCAGATCCTCTGCCCATTTTTTAATTGAATTTTTTTACTATTAAATTGTATGAGTTCTTTTTGTATATTATGGATATAACCCTTTATCAGATATATAATTTAAAATATTTTCTCCCATTCAACAGGTTGCCTTTTTATTTTACTGATGGTTTACCATTTTTATGTACCCCTAGATCTCATTTGATGCCAAACTTGCTACATGATGAGGGGAAAATATCATGAAATGAAAGTAATCACCACCCCCACCAGCCCCCCAACCCCACAGGGTGAAGAGCCTCTTAGAATGCCTCTAAAATACCATAGCCTAACCCCTTTCTTCTTGCAATTTAATTATTTGATATTTGCCTGAGATACTGTAGAATAGTGGCTCCCAAATAATAGTTTATTATTTGTTAAGTGACACTACAGCAAAATGAGAAAAATAAGGACAATATACAGTATTGAGTTTTTTACAATGTTAACTGTATTACATTTTTAAATAGACTGTCATTTACTCTAAAATTTTGTCATTTTTCTGTGAGAGAAATAATAAAAGTGAATTATCATTGTAATGATCTTAATAAGCAAAATTAAAAGTTGGCAATCTTATGTTGATGTGTGTGTTTTGGAGGGGGTGGGAAGAAACTCTCCTTCACCCTTCTAGGTTCTTCTGGCTCATCTAATAATTAAATCAGCATGAGGCAGATTAACGAGAAAATAACCAAATATAATTACATACGTATGTATGGGAACCACACATATATGAGAAAGTCAAAGATTTCACAAACATGAGAGATTCAGAAAGTTAAAATGAGATATATGGTATTCTGAGGTAAAGGTGAGGTAAGGCAACTTGGGTCTTCAGAAAGGGAGGAAGGTCATTTGCAATATGATAAGAAGAGCAGGTGTTCAGTAATTAGAAGTTTGCCATGTCCTATAGATAAATCATAAAAAGTTATTTCTGGTAATAACTCTTATTACGGGCAAAGCCTCAGATTTAGATTCATTAGAGGAGAGGTAAAAGTTTCTTGTGAGCCTGCAGGGGCTTTATTGCTTTCATGTCTAAATAATCCACACACCAAGGTGGCATATCTTGGGGAAGCCTGTTGTGAGCCCCTTAACTAGTCACTATAATTTGGGGTGAGGGTGGTTACTGGTCCATGAAATCCCGGAATCCCAAAATAATTTCAAAAAATTACATTCACATGTTTTTTGAGAACATAATTTTGTCTTTTCCTTTGGATCCCTGAAGATAATTATTATACATTTTTTCTATTTTGTTTCTTCATTTATTTTGTTCTTTAGATTCCACATACAAATATGCTGTTTGTCTTTCTCAGCCTGACTTATTTCACTTAGCATAATACCCTTTAGGCCCATCCATGTTGTCACAAATGGTAAGATTTCATTCTTTTTTGTAGCCGAGAAATGTTCCATTGCATATGTATACCATTTCTTCTTTATCCAGTTGACAGGTACTTGGGTTGCTTCCATGTCTTGGCTATTGGAAATACTACTGCAGTAAACATAGGGGTACATATTTCTTTTCAAATTAGTATTTTGGATTTCTTTGGGTACATATCCAGAAATAAAATTGCTGGGTCATAAGATTGTTCTATTTTTAAGTTTTCGAGAAAACTGTACTGTTTTCCTCAGTGGCTGTGCCAATTTGCAATCCCACCAACAGTGCATGAGGGTTCCCTTTTCTCCACATCCTTGCCAACACTTGTTGTTTGTTAATTTATTGATGATAGCCATTCTGACAGGTATGAGGTGATATCTCATTGTGGTTTTAATTTGCACACCTCTGATGATTAGTGACATTGAGCATCTTTTCATATGTCTATTGGCCATGTGTATGTCCTCTTTGGAGAAATGTCTGTTCAGATCCTCTGCCCATTTTTTAATTGGATGGTTTGTTTTTTTGAGTGTTGAGTTGTATGAATTCTTTATAAAGTTTGGATATTAATTCCTTATCACATTTATCATTGGAGACTATCTTCTCCCATTCAGTAGGTTGTCTTTTCATTTTGTTGATAGGTTTCTTTGCTGTGCAAAAGCATTTTAGTTTGCTGTAGTTACATTTGTTTATTTTTTCTTTTGTTTACCTTGCCCAAGGAGATAAATCAGAAAAAAATATTACCTAGAGTAATGTCAGATAATTACATATTTATTAGTAATTTATTTGTACTTAATCCCTTATGTCCAAATAAATATTTTCTTTTTTTTTTTAGCTGAGCCATCCTGCCACCTGTTGGCAGCTCAGTGGTAGCTGAGCTCGGGCGGGGCACCGAACTGCTGTTGCTCAGAGCGCACACTCTTGAGTGAGCTCTTAACCAACTGAGCCACTCGGCCGACCCTCAAATAAATATTTTCTTATGGTTAATTTTGACCAACCTAGATTCTCAACTTTATGTTCCATTTACTATTTAATTTTTTTCTCTTTCATTTGGTTAAAATTCCAAATCTCTTTCAATCAATGTAAATTCTAAATCTCTTGCAATCATTGCACAACTGGGTTTTTTCATTAAAATATTTTTAGAATAATAATTTTAAATATTTCAAAATAGTTCTAAATACCAACAGTAGATGGTGCTAGTGACTTTCTAACAAAGTAGTTTCACCCTTTACTACAAAATGGGGCGAAAATGGAAGACTCACAACTTGAACACATGTCCAAAGTTTAAGGATTTTAAAATAAAGTTAAAATACTAATGTAGTTGGATAAAACATTAACATCTTTTACTTGGAATACAACAAAAAGTGTCATATCAAACCTCTTTTTTTACTTCTGTGCCATCCTGTACCTGAAAATACCATGAAAATAGTTTTAAAATGAAACATGGATCTAAATGTAAATTCCTGACTCTTTTTACAGAGAAGAAAGCTCTTAGAATGTTGGTGAGGTAACTGCCAAAAGGACCCTTTGTGGCATGTTTAAAGGGTATGTTCAAATGATTAGCTTTGCTCTGAATAGAAGAAATAAAACTAGAGTCATGAGCATTTGCAGTTTTAGTGCAGCCACTGAGAAACAAAGAAGCTACTTTTTTTCCCCATGTGAAATGGCTAACAAAAAATTAACTTTCATTTATTATTGTCTTCAGGAATAACCTGTGTAAAAATTGTGAGATTTCTGTGGAAATGCACTACATGATGAAAAAAACTCCTTCGGGATTTATAATGCAGTGAGTTCATGTGATAATATGATAATGTCAGTGAGGTTACCATTGGTGATTGTGCTTCTGAAAATATTTTTGGCTGGAATTTATTATAATAGGGTCATAAATTACAACTAATCTCACTCTTTCCATTTCATTTTTATTCATATTCTTGGAAACTGGATTTCCCAATGCATTTCTAAAATTAAACACATATGGTCCTAGAGTGTTTGAGATGATCTTGCTTGTGAGAGGGGGACAAAGAGACACAGAATGACTCTTTTTTTTCCATTGTTTGTCAGCATTTAAATTTTGAACCATTTTTGTCCCCCCTAGGGAGAACCAAAATAATGTATCTCCATGGAAGTAATAAGAATGTGAATTGTGTCAAAAATATCTAGTAAAGCTTTAAAAAACAAAATTTTAAACATGTACTTTTAAAATGATCATAGCCCATCAAAATCCCATCAATGTCTCAATAAAGTACACTTATGGAAACTATTATAAGTTGATTTTTGCCTATCTATAAATATTATACTTATTTTGAGAGGGAAAAAATGAAAGAACACATTTATATCAGTTTATTAAAATTAGCTAGTTTAGCCTCCAAAAAACAGTTGTTTCACTGAATTCAGTTTTTTTAAGGAAGCACGTTTAAACAATAAAAGAAATCCAGACTCCATAGGCTACCTTGGTTTGTGAAAAATCACTAAAGCTTTTCACACTTAATAAGAAGAGCCATAAGGATGTAATTTGTCAGTAAGACGTTAAGACTGTTTTTACACTGGCAAAGTAAAGCATTCAAATGTATAAAACTTGGGAGAATGCCGTCTTTCCTCCCTAAACATTGGGGACTATTAGTGAAATGAAAGCTCTCCTCTCAGATACTTCTGTAAATAATCCACTGAGCTCATTTGGAAAGCATTATACATCTTGGAGGTGTTGCATATAATTTATTTTAATTCATCATTATTGAAACCAACATAATGATTTAATTAGAGTACAGGGGTTTGTTTGTTATGTTTCGTTTTTTGTCTTGTGTTCTTCTCACTGTTTTACCTGAATACCCTGGTTCCAGACTAATTCTTAAAACTTTTCTGAATTGTGCAATACAGAATGGAGTAAATTAAGTGTACAATTCCTCCTATTACTAGAAAATCTATCAAGTTTTATGTGAGAATTCTATCATAATTGAAGGTCCTAATTGTTTTTCCAACTTGCAAAACTGACTATAGTGTTTAAAGCAGCAAAAACTCCTTTATTTCAGGTTTTTTTCTATCTGTTTATTCTCTGAAAGTCCACACTGGAAATGTAACACAGTGGGAATAAGGTTTAACCCAATTGCTCTCATATGGAGCTCAGCAAGGACATTATGCCGTTACTGTTGGGGAGTATAACTATGAAGATTTCAAGACTTCAATATGTAATTATTTACTTAAAGTGTTTTAAAAATAGTAAAATTTTCTATCCCTGTGCATTTTAAACAGGAAAAACATAACTAAATGTCATGCCGTTGTTTTAACATTAAAGTCACCCAGTCAGTACATCTCCCTTCTATATTATCATCACATTATTAATATGAAAACATATTTGAAAAGAGAAGGAAGAGAATGAATTAGGAAAAAAACCCACATTTTTACCTGGACTCATTTTGATAAGCTGTTCCATTTAATAGAGCACCGTAAATGTACTTATTTGATTTCATTTATGAATATAGATAATAATTGTTTATACAATTGGACTATGAGCCCTCATTAAAGAACAGAAGAGAAGAGATATTTTTCAGCACCTACTTTGTACCAGTTTCTTTGTTAGGTGCTTTATAGCTATTATCTCATTTATAGATATCTACGGTTGTTATTAGTGGAAAACAATCCCCTGAAAGAGTTTGACATAATCGATTTTTATGTTTCTGTTTTAAACAAGAACCTCTTATACTAGTAGGATATAGAATAAATGGAATTTACATTAAAACTAGAGTATCAAAATAGCTGATCTGGAATTTAAAATAGCTATAGATTAAGATCAGAAAATAATCCCCTTGGTGAATTATATGTTTTATATGTGTCAGATCTGAAGGTAAATCTTCTAACTTTCCAGGACATTGAAGAGGTAAGAAAACTTAGTTCAGATGGGATACACTCTTGGATATTAACTATTTACATATAAGTAACTGTCCTCTATGGAAGAAAATATTTGTGATCAACCAGTGTTATAAAACCTCATGACAGCATTGCAGCATACAGTCCTGTCTCTAGATAATGTAATAAAAAATTGAATTTAACCAAAGCAAATGGTGTAATCGAACCATACCACAATTTCTTTAGTGCAACTGCTATTGATCTGGGTTTAATAAGTAATGGGGGAAAAGGAGAAATAATGATGATAATAATAATAATAATTGTTATTATTATTACACATATTTTGGGGGTGCCAAAAATGTATACAAGTGGACACTTTGGTCACTGTTGCTCTAGCAGTAGTTTGCTATAATCAGAAGTGTTTGGATGCTGATAGTAACCATTATGAGCACTTCTTGTAATTGCAGAAGTCAAACATGTCAAACATGACTTGTATTCATCTTTTATTATCAGTATATATTGAGTATTACAATTTTAATGCAATTTTCCTTCCTTAAATTGGGTATACATTTTTTGACACTGTGTGTTTGTGTGTGTGTGTTCTAAAGGGAGAATTTGCAGAAAGGCCATTTTTAATTTAGGTCATCATTTTAAGCTAATTCAATAAGCCTAAATTAAACATGAATGTGTAAATTTCAAAATGTAATTAAAATGCCCATAGTACCCAATGCAATCTACAAATTCAATGCAGTCTTTATAAAATTGCAATGACATTTTTTTCACATAAATAGAGAAAACAGCCCTAAAATTCATATGGAATCACAAAAGACCCCAAAGAGTCAAAGCAACCTTGAGAAAGATGAACAAAGTTAGAGGTATCATACTTCCTGATTTCAAACTATATTACAAAACTATTTTTTGTATTTTGAACAGTATGGTATTAGTATAAAAATGGATACATAGATCAATGAAACAGAATAGAGACCACAAATAAACCCATGCATTTGTGGTCAACTAATATTTGAAAAAGGAGCCAACAATACTCAGTGGAGAGAAGATAGCATCTTCAGTATATGCTGCTGGGAAAACTGGATATCCCCATGCAAAAGAATGAAACTGGACCCCTATCTTGTACCACATACAAAAATCAACTCAAAATGGATTAAAGACCTAAAGGTAAGACCTGAAACCATAAAACTCCTAGAAGGAAACATAGAGGGTGAGCTTCTTGACATTGATTGGACTTGCCAATGATTTTTTGGATTTGACACCAAAAGCAAAGTCAGCAAAAGAAAAAAACAACACAAAAAACTTCTGGGACTACATCACACTAAAAAGTTTCTACACAGCAGAGGAAATAATTGACAAAACAAAAAGGCAACCTATGGGATGGAAGAAAATATTTCCAAGTTACATATCCAATAAGGGATTAATATCTGAAAAATATATATACAAGGAACTCATGTAACTTAATAACAAACACACCACAAAAAATCCAATTAAAAATGGGCAAAGGACCTGAGTTCGACATTTTTCCAAAGAACACACAAATGGCTAATAGGCACATAAAAAGGTGCTCAACATCACTAATCATCAGGGAAATGCAAATCAAAACCACAATGAGATATCACCTCACACCTGTTGGATGTCTATTATCAAAGAGACAAGAAATAGCAAATGCTAATGAGGATGGAGAAGAAAGGGAACCCTTGTGCACTGTTGGTGGAAATGTAAACTGGTGCAGCCACTATGGAAAACAGTATGAGGCTCCACAAGAAATTAAAAATAGAACTACCATAATATCCAGCAATCCCACTTCTGGGTATATAGCCAAGGAAAATAAAATCACTATCTCAAAGAGAGATCTGTACTCCCATGTTCATCACAGCATTATTCACAGTAGCTAAGGTATGGAACAAAATTATAGATAGATGATAGATAGATATAGGTATAGGTATAGCTATAGATATAGATATAGATAGCACCAAAAATACACAATGGAGTATTATTCAGCTATAAAGAAGAAGGAAATAGTACCCTTTGCAACAATATGGATGGAACTAGAGAACATTATGCTAAGTGAAATAAG
>NW_017732387.1:309326-322835 GCF_001890085.2 Hipposideros armiger | reverse complement strand
TTGAATAATACTGTATGTCAACGATAATTATATATACATATATAACCTCGGGACATGGAGTAGAGTGCGGGAACGGACTCAATGGAATTGTAATAGATAAGCATGATATCGGGGGTGGGAGGGCAGTGGATGGGGGGAGAGGGGTTGTTACTTTGTGAGGGTGAAAAGGGTAACTATTGCATTGTTCTGTACACCTGAAACTAACAATAAAAAATTTTAAAGAAAAAAAAAGAAAATACACATGTAAATAAAGTTCTAACATTGCAATCAGAAAAAAAAACAAAACTTAAGCTAATTGCCACATTCAATTAATTTAGAAAATATACCAAGTTGTTTGAAAAATAACATAAATTTGATAAAAAATTTTATCCTAATGAACAAAAAAAAATATACACACATTTTAAGAAAGGAAAAAATTGTATTAAAATTGTAATACAATAAATAATCCTAGCATTCATTTGATTAACACCATCTTTTGAGAGAATGGCATACTACACATTGCTACTGTAATTCAATTCAAATTTGGAAAGTAATACGTAGATAACATCTCTTAAAATGTGTACATTTTTTGGCACCCCCAGTATACACACACACACACACACACACACACACACACACACACATATATATAATGGAATATTATTCAGACTTTAAAAAGAAGGAAATTTTGCCTTTTGTGACAGCATAGATAAATCTGGAGGGCATCATACTAAGCGAAATAAGCCAGACAAATACTGCATGGTATCACTTATACATGGAATCAAAAAAACCAAAACGTTGAACTCATAGAAATAGAGAATAGAATGGTTGTTGCCAGGGGCTAGGGTGTGAGGGAAATAGGGAGAGGTTGGTACAAGGATACAACAGATTAACCAAATGAAAATGCCATTTTAGCCTTGGTGTGTATACAGTTTAACATAGGTGGAGATGACAAGCAATAACATTCTCTTGTAGTAGAGTCACCATTTAGATGCCACTTTAATTTTGAAATTATGTCTCATCCTTTCTTAACCATAAGTCATTAAGTCTTCAGGGTATTGTTTATTGGGCTAAAGCAGACGCTGTGTAAGGCCTCTCATTTTGAAGTTTAAGTAACAAATGGAGAATGTAATGGTTGTGACCGATACCTGGTTGATGCCCATGATAGAAGTTTTACTAGAAAAGCCAGTGCTGGCCCAGTATGTGTCAACTGTACACCTAACAAAGAAGTAATGGCAGGTGCCTTTGACAGGAAATTTTGTTCATTGCAAAATCCACATTTGTAACACCCTCTTATTTGTGTGAATTCTTGGCTCTGGCCTGTAGCAGGAAGGGCAGCTCAGAGATGCTCCCGAACGTAGGAGAGAAATGGGAGGTCAAAACCAGCTGCCTAAAGCAGGCATCATTTCAGGGCTATAAACACTTAAAGGGCAAGGACCATTTTTAATTTGTGGTCTGTAACACCGTATTGCCTAACACAGTAATCTGCACCAAGTACATGTGCAATAAACATGTGTTGATGATAATATTGTCTTTGATGGGTTAAGATGACCTGCAACACAATGAGAAACAGCTGGACAATCACAAACTTTGAGAGAATGGAAAATTGCCCTTTTACTGAGTCAAGTGACCTACTATTTAAATATTTAAGTGCTAGGTACCATTCAAGGGTGCTGCCCTCTAGGAGTCAGCATGCTCAAGTAAGAACACACATTACACAGATCCAACCAAACATTTATTCCAGCTCTCTAAGCAGATTATCTCTTATTAAGTAGTGTCTTAGGTTTAACAAATTTGAAGTGGATTATCACAGTAAGGGGAATTCTTAGAAAGATTTCAGGAAAACAAAAGTCTATGTACTACCCTCTTAGTAATGGAGATGTCAATATTGTGTTTATTTTTAATAAATGATGAATAGCCCAGCAATTATAATGTTCCAGAAACTATTCCTCATGCTTCACAGTGAGGTCAAACATAAGCAAATGAACAAATGACAAGACATTGGAACTTATTGCTCTTCCTCAAATATCTAATCATCAGGGATGTAAATCCAGTTCATGTCTGGCCATTGAGCAGAGGAACTGTAGTAATTTTCCAGAGAAGTGTTATCAGAAAAAAAAACAAATTGAAACCAAGTTTTACAAGATTTCAGTCTTTTTTGAAGGTGACCAATTACCATTATAAAAATACCTATCCTAGAGATTATTTGAGATGTTAGTGTATTATGTTGTTACTCTATCATGGTTTGAAAATTAACCTAAGAGAATAATTAAACAGGCTGTGTTAATATAAAAATATAAGAATAGCATTTAGAGATCAAGGAAAGCTCATAGGAGCAAACCTTGATATAGATGGGAAATAGAAAGATATCATGAGGAAAGAGAAACTACAGGAGAGAATGATTTCCTTGGAAAGTAAGCAGGAACTAGGTAGAAGAGAAGTCTTGTACTGTGGAAATCACAATTGTGTAATTAAGGAAGGTTAATCTTGGTTTATACCGAAGTAGTTGAGATTTTTAAAAATCATTATCGCCTTAATTACCCAATTGTGATTTCCACAGTACAAGACTTCTCTTCTACCTAGTTCCTGCTTACTTTCTAACCATTAGCCCAGAGTATAAAAAAGTTCGCTTGATTCTCTCAGCTGCCTGGTTGAAGACAATAATGATTATAATAAAAATTGGAAATAAACTGAAAAAAAAATCATTGTCATAGAAAAAATATTTTAAGGTGCTATGAAATGATCAGTTATGTGCAAACTTTTTCTAAAAATGATTTTAGAAACCATGTCATAAATAGACAATTTCTCTGCAAAGGAAACTGCAGGGAAATGTTTCATTCTTCCAAATCTACAGAAAACCATCTTCTACTCTTTCTCTGTATCTGAGGAAGTGGTGGTTCTCCTTTCCAAGCTATTTCTACTTGTGCTCTTGATTCCATTTCTTCTCAACATCTCTGGGGCCTTGCTCTCTAAGTTGCCTCTTCTCTCTGTGTGTGATCTTCAATTTCATCTTTTCTACCCTTTCCTTTCTCTTAACCTGCAAGCATTCTCTAGTTTCTTTACCCTCAAATTAAAACAAACAAACAAAAGCACTCTTTTCTTTGTCCTCTGACTTTTTTGAGCTGTATTTCTCTTCCTCTGTCCCATAGTTAAACTTCTTAGTAATCTGCATTTGTTGTTTTGAGGTTTGCCTACCATCCTACTTCGTTTTGCTTCTACTCTGGTCTTGCAACTGAAACTACATTCCAAGCAAGGGTTCCTAAACTGGTATTCACCCACAGGAATTCAGGGTTATGAGACCTTGCATCAGAAAAAAATTAAATTTTGATTATTGCTAGCCTCTAAATAAAATTTGACATTTCCTTCTATTATGAATATAGGCAGAAACCACAGTAGGATTAGCAGTACCTGTGACTCTGTCACCAATAGAAATCATGGATATTTTCATATCACATAACTGTCATTGCATTTACCTTACAATGCCATTTACACTCATCAGTACGTTGGAATTAGGATAGTTATTAGATTTACATAATTTAAGTCTCCCTGTGTACAGGTGCTTAGTACACATAGCTAACTATCAGACACTTCTGCACCTATTGGTCATTGAGCTACCAAACAGTGAGGTTACATGTTCTCACGTTGGTGACCCAGGGATATAAGTAACCTACTGATGTTCCTTATCTATAATCAATAATTAATCAATACAAAGAAGGAGGTGAGCCAAAGGCCACCCCAGTTTAGTGTTTCTACTTAATCTAAGCAGCAACAACCTTCACAGATATGTCTTTTGAAAAATAAAACATAATTTAAATTGCCTGTACTTTAAATGCATTGTATTGTTATTCAGTACACTGATAAATTAGACATATGCTACTATATAAGCAAGGTGTAAAATATTTTTATAACTACATTTCTATATAATTGGTTTCTTTTTAAAGCCCACACGCTTTATTTTCAATATTTAAACACATTATGCTAAAGAAGGGTCTATAGGCCTTACCTGACTGCCAAAGGCCCCCTGGAACAAAAACCACTGCTCTAGCGGGTCACAAATAACGCTACCCTCTAACATTTCTTTTCTTCCAATGGCTTTTTCTTCCAGTTAATAATGAGAACTGTTCTTGTTCTTCTGAGATTTCAGGTAAATTGAACAATTATGAGGATTTATTATTTTCTTTTTTTTTATTTCTGGAACTTTTTCTTCCACATCCTCTGATACTGTTGATCACCCCCTACAACTTGTCAGTCTCTCCTCCACTGGCTCACATGATATTGCAACACCCTGATTCTCATCATGTTCCTCTGGTTATTTCTCCTCAGCCTCTCACATAGACCTCTCAGTAATCTGCACTTGTCGTTTTACAGTTTGGCTACCATCCTACCATCCATTCACAATTATCATCCTATCCTTCAGTTTTGAAACCTCAGAATGATGTTTGACTTTTACATTTGCAAAGCCAGTGTCAAATCAGTTTCCAAGACCTGTTAATTATTTTTTATTAACAATATCTCTCATACGTACCTCTTCTTATGATCACTGCCACCACCTTAGTCCAGGTCCTCAGTGCCTGTTTGTGAAACTACTACAACAGCCTCCTAACCAGTATCCTTCATTTCAATCTCTCTCTCCCTTCCAATCCATTCAACATAGTGTATCCTGGATACTGTTTCTAATGCTCTTGTTTGATTAGATAATTCCCCCTCTTAACTTTGCCTTAAAGGTTCTGTACAGTGTTAAACCAATTTGCCTTTAAGGTTCTATCAGGTTCTTTGGTGTAAGCAACAAAACTGACTTACTAACTAAAGAAACAAATAAAGGAAAACTGAAATACTTATTGGAAGAACATAGGATAACTCACAGAATTAAAGGGCCAATTGAAGAGAGTCAGGATTAGAAGAAACGTAAAATAGGAACGATCCAGGATTCCAAGTAGAAGAAAACAAATGAATCAAACAACTGTATTTTCCTTTTATTATTTTACTCTGCTCAAAACCCAAAGTCTAGGAGAACTTCAAATGAATCTAGCTTGGTTTACATGTTCACTCCTTAGTGAGGGAGGACAGGGCGCTGATTTATGTATCCATCAAGGCTACCCATGTTAGAGGAAAATTAATTCTGCCATAGAATTTCTACAAGAAGGGATGTATGCTGGACAGCCCTACACAATAAATGTCCACTGCAAAGGTTGTTTTCTTATATAGTCTGGACATACTTTCTAGGCATATGTCTCTCTACGTTTATGCATGCTCAATGCTTCAGCCAAACTGTTTCACTTACCTTTTCTTGAGTAATTCCCAGTACTTTTCTATCTTTGTAACTTTGTTCATATCATCCCTTCTGTCAGGAAAGTCTTGGTCTTTCCCCTTCTTCTGTTGAAATCCTGTTCAAACTTTAAGACCTAAATCAAACATCTATAAAGCCTATCTGACTGAATTTAGACAAAAATCATCTCTTACTTTGTGGCTTTTGTTAGCACCATTTTAGGATAGTTATTCCATACTGCCTGTATTGTAATTATCTTTGAACGAGTTTTATCTCTCTGTTAGAACATAATCTCAGTGAGGATAGAGAATCACAACATTTACTGCAGTGTTTTTATATAGTAGGTGTTCAATAAATACTTTTGTAAAGAACAGATGAATAAGTGAGTGAAAACATGAAAGTAAATCTAAAGTTTAGGGTTCCTACAATCATACCAGCAGAATTACATTGCATTAATAAATACGAACTTGTGCCTCTGTCTATCACAAGTATAGAAGAGACTTTTAAAAATTTGGTCAATAGACCAGCGTGCTTTGTTAATAAGCACTAACATGTCTATTTGAATTATTAGACTTTTTCCTTAGTGAATCAACTTTCTCCCTAAATTTACCACTTAATTCATTGTCATCTTCCCAAACCTAAGAATGATTCTAAAGAACTTCAAAACCATTCATTCATTTGCTAGAATCTCGAATCTCAAAGCTGTAGTTTTCCAAATAGTAATTACAGAAAACATGAAGCTAACACCTCACTAAAACAATTATAAACCTGTTTTGTAATGACAGGTAGGGATGGTGATATGAACACTCAGCAACACATATCACTGCAAGAATTTGTGACTTTGAATATAACTACTGATCTTCACTTATGTCGCTCAGTCCAGAGCCATGAATTTTAAACACCTAAGCAAATGAGTAAGGCAAAATCAAGTCTCCAATTAAGGTTTTATAAAAGAGTGTCTTTCTAGCTTCTAGAAAAAATGTTTTCATACATCCTGGAATATTTTTAGGGCTCCCTCATACTACATAGACTTTTGGAAGTTTTGCAACAGCTATGTTTCTGGATATATGTTGTGCTGTGAGTTACTATGCTTGTGACTGAATATAAAGGTTTAGTTTTTCTCTGAGATTTCTGTGAAGCAAATATCCTACTGTAGACATATATTTTACAGTGTTTGAATTGAATATTTTATATAAAGTGTCCAGACTTTATTTTTTCTTTTAATTGATAATAAACTTTCTATCCCTTTATCCTGATGCCTAAAAAGTTTCCTATTATAAAAGGATTAAAATGACAAAGGAGTATGGAGCTGAATTGCAGTTGGCTATTATCAGAGTGAAAATGAAAGGAACAGGGAGGTTCCCCTAATCATAGGAATTATGTAGCAGCAGAAATAACACTGAAATAAACCTTTTGTAACAAAGATCATTCTCTTGAACCTCCCCAACTGGTTAGGGTTGGTTTCGGCTGAGGTGGAGCTGGCTCTGCCATTACATTGTTGTTGTTATTACTGATAATTATTTTTATTGTGCCATGCAACATCTGCATGGTATTTTATAGCTTCACACATAAAGTCCAGGTCTCTTTTCTAGTTCTTGAAGCATTACTTGGGGGAAATATTAGTATGTGCAGACTTTTAAAAAGCAGGATTTCATGTTAATTTTATACA
Organism: Hipposideros armiger; assembly: GCF_001890085.2. Classification (NCBI taxonomy): domain Eukaryota; kingdom Metazoa; phylum Chordata; class Mammalia; order Chiroptera; family Hipposideridae; genus Hipposideros; species Hipposideros armiger. Next base: position 315,921 of record NW_017732387.1, on the reverse strand, counting down.
CAGCTCATTACCCTCTTGAACTTCATAAATATTTACTGTACACTCTGAATACTTAATATGAAATAAATGACAAGACCTTCCAACACAAATCTAACATCTGCCCTTGTCATATATCTTACTTGAGGGAACCTGTCTTTATTTCTTCATTTCATTCATCCACTTATCCATTTATTCAAAATGTTTCATTTGGCTTAACAGAAGAAAACAGAGGGATCTAGTTTGGAAGTTTGTAGATTGCAAAATTTTTGTCAAATGACAACCATATTTTGAAAATTATTCAGTTATACTAATGGGGGACTTCAGTCAGTTGCTTTCAGGTGGTGCTTGGTATGAGCAGACAATTGAAAGAAATATAAAATATTATAGCTGTTTCTATGAAGCCATCCATGATCCACAAGGCCACCATGATATTTACATAATGAATAAATTACATTAAACCAAAGTATTCCCTTCTCTAAGGGTCAAACTAGAATTACTCCAAATAAAGATGCTGAATAAGTAAGCAGAGCACCTATCATGAACCCTAAACTGACTCTAGGAATGGTACCAAAAAGTATAAGAAAACCCCACATATGTACATATGAAAATAATTCAGAATGGTCTGTCACAAGATTGTCATTTTTGTGGGTCAACACAGCCCTGCTTACTATTAAAGAATAAATAAAAACTATGGCATTACATTTTCCATGTCTGGCTTATTAGAAATGTCAGGATGTTTCTGTAGTGTGTATGTACATATCTATTATGTTGGGAACAATCAAATTTAAAACAACTGCATTGCTTCAAGACTCTCCCTCACCATTTCTCTCTCTCTCTCCATAGATGGATAGATACATAGATAGATATAGAGATATACAGGTACAGATACACATAATTTCCTCGTGAGCTTATTCATTGTTTCTTAGGTTTCCTCCACATATTATTCTCTAAGCATATAAAACCTAAAATTAAATACAATTACAAGATTTTAGAAATCAATGTTTCAATCTTCTTGATGAAGATATCTAAATTCTCTGAAAGGATTTACATTTCCTTATATCAATTTAATGACTCTAATTAAATCTTACAGTAGCGTTATAGACTATACCAATACTTTATATATTAAAAGTTTGTTCTTTGGACTCATGATGTTATTTTATTTTCTGTGATATATTGCACATTATTTGTAAATTAAGATTTTGTATCTGTGCTACTGGGTACACGTGTTAACATATACATTTTATCTCGATGATTTGATTTATAATGCCCTGACCAAATTCCCCTCTGGTGTTCTCATTTAGCAATGTCATAAGTAGAAAATAATGAATTATATAAAATATTACAGTGGATTTTGCATATTATTTTTTGGATTAGATGAAGAGGTAAAAGTTGAATAAATCCTGAGATATTTCATAAGTCACATCCATAGTTTTCTTTATTATTTTATAGTGAAATTTGTTATTATTAGTAAAAGAACCTTTTTATTTATGATGAAGATACTTTACAAAAACCTAATTCCCAGTACCAGTTCCCATCACAAAGTATTTGAACTAAAGACCTTAATTTCGTTGCTCAGCATGTGAGTAAAACTAAGTTTTCATGAATGTCAGACACACCCAACAAAACCAGTTTTAAATTTGTACATACTTGCATTGCTCAGATTCACAAGTTGCAGCATGCTATTGTCCTTAGTACATTTGTGAGTCATTACAATTTTTTGAAAAAGAATTCTAGAAATCTTGTGAACACTGCTAATTAGAAAAGAAATGTAATTTATTCAAAAATAGGATCACTTAAAATTACATCTCATTTTTATCATCAGTTACACTACTTTCAAGTATGCTGGCCTATAAGAAATAAGATGCTTTTTATCCCCCACAGTGCCAAATGGTTTTACCATTAAGTGGAATAACTGATTTCAACAGTAGATGTAGATGTCACTCTTAGCTGCTAAAAAAAATCATTACATAGTTAAACTAAACAGCCAGTTTTGAAACCCAAATCCCCCAAACCACTGACTGAGTTTATCCTACAAGACCTGATGAGTATAAGACAAGCACACAGAGGCAGGCAACATGACTTGAAAAACTGTTAATACTTCAAGTTTTTGTTCACTGAGTTGTTTTGCAAATGAAAATGGATTGGAGCACATTATTAAAATGATTATCCATTGATTTTTTAAAATTAAATTTATTGGGGTGACAATGGTTAGTAAAATTACATAGGTTTCAAGTGTACAATTCTGTAATACATCATCTATCTATATATCCCATTGTGTGTTCACCACCCTGAGTCAGTCCTCCTTCTATCACCATAGATTTGACCCCCTTTCCCTCATCTACCAGCTCCCTCCCCCTTATTCTTTGGTAACCACTAAACTGTTGTCTATGTCAATGAGTTTTTGTTTCTTTATTTGTCTTGTTCCTTTGTTGCTTTAAGTTTTATATCCCACATATCAGTGAAGTCATATGGTTCTCGACCTTTTCTGCCTGACTTATTTCGCTTAGTATAATAATCTCAAGGTCCAGCCATGTTGTCATAAATGGAAGTATTTCATCCTTTCTTATGGCTGAGTAGTGTTCCATTGTGTATATATATCACACTTTGTTTATCTAATCATCTATCAAAGGACACTTTTGTTGTTTCCATGTCTTGGCCACCATAAATAAAGCTGCAATGATCATCGGAGTACATATATCTGTATGGATAAATGTTTTCAGATTTTCTGTTTAGAGACACAAGAGAGGAATTGCTGGGTTATATGGTAACCCTATCCATTGATTTTTAATGAGGAAAAAAAAGATAGCACATGACAATGGGATAATCCTTTCCAGAATTCTGGGCACTCACCATTCATTCATTCATTTATTCATTTATGCAGCCAACATGTTTGTGCTCCATCTCTGTGTGATTCCCTGTTCTGGGTTTTGAAAATATATGGTAAGAAAAACTCAACACGGCACAATGCAGTGTGATAAATGTTATGATAAGTTTGAATATGGGGTTTTGTTGAAGCATGCAGGCAAACTTAACCCATTCTTGAGAGGTCAGGAAAGGCATTTTAAAGGAACTAGTATCTAAGCTTAGCTGTGAAGCCGGGAGCAATGAAATGAATTGGGTGTTTCAGATGGAGGGAGCAAGCAATGTGTACAAAGGACAATAAGAATTGATTTTGAAACTTAGAATTCACCATCCTTTGGGTTTTTCTCCACATATTTATAGTCTCTAATAATGCAAAATCCCTCCTCCTTGTTTCTTCTTGTGGCAGAGCTCAGTTGGGTAATTGTATTTATTTGATTTTTTTAACCTTAAGCTGAAAATGCAATTACAATGAAATACCTGTAAATAGAAAATACAGAGAAAGTGTTCCAAGAGGGGAAAACAGTGTTTATAGAATGTGTATCCCTTCACAGGGTCCCCCAACATAATTAATTATGTGGAATACGCAAGAGCCCGAGTATGAGAAAATTTGGTTAAATCAGAGAAGCTGACTTATTACACCAGCTTGTTTTTAATGCTCTTGATCCCATTGTCTAGTACTCTTTCAAGCAAATTTCAAGTGATAAGATAGCCTCTCTCACTTGTCTAAATCACCTAAGCATTTCAATTTTTCAACCATGTTGACTTTTAAATGGCTTCAGTATGGCTTCAGAAAAGAGGCTAAGAAGAAAGAGGATAGGGAAGGCATGTGACACAAGTGCACTCAATCTTTAAACCTGAGTCATTCTATAAGGTGTATCTATTGTAGTATCTATAGATGTTTTTATTGGAAAATGAAATACTGTTCCATGCACTATCTCCCGGATAAAAAGCATGTATTACATTTTTATATGAATGATACTCATTAAATGTCAGCATCAGCTTGGGGCCCAGCCTTAACCCTAAGTAATTTTACTCCCAAAGCTTGAATCTTTCCACCACATAGTTTCTGTAACTCTGAGTGCCTGGAGTGAAAGCTGCATCAATGGCTCTATTGTCACAAGATAATCCTTGATCCTCCAAGCATCTTCTCACAAAACACCTCCTTGTTCTGTAATAAAATACCAGCTACTTCAATTACTTACAATTAGAAAATCTTGTTCTGAACTGTTTGAAATCTCCAGGGAGGGAAGCAGATGCTATAAATGGAATTCCTTTTGCCATAATGTGAGACCATCTGGGAAGGGCCTATGTTTATTGTGAGGATGCTTTAGGAGACACAAGTTTCATATGAGTTATTTTACATTTTGGTTCCTAATTTTGTATTTAGATTATGGGTGTGTGCCATTAATTTGGCTTTCACATTCCTCAAGTAGTTTTAAGACAATGTTAAGTGCTGAGGCAAATGTAAAAGAAAAAAATATAGTATGTGTTTTGGAGGAGTTCTTTGAAGGAGTTATTAAAGTAGAATGAATTTAGTTGGAACCAGTCTTATCTATAAATCAGACAGTGCATTTTTTATTTATGAGAACTTAGATGAAGAGTTTAATAACACGAACAAGTAATCAAGTTGCTTAATTGTTTCTCCAAAAATTGTTATAATAATACCTTCTACCATCGTTATACAGAGACATTCCCCATGACACTCAAATTGTACTGACATTATCTAACTTAAAATCTGAAAGCTCCATTGACACTATGAGCACCTAGGAGTTAATGAGGGTAAAAGGGATCAAATATATGGTGATGGAAAAAGAATTGACTCTGGGTGGTGAACACACAATGTGATATATAGATGATGTCTTCCAGAATTGTACACCTGGAGCCTATGTAACTTTACTAACAATTGTCACCCCAATAAACTTTAATTAAAGAAATTAAAAAAAAAATTTTTGTGAAACTTTCATAAAGATGGCCTCAGAAAGCGGAGTTGAGAATAAAACAGGAAAATGACCTTTGGGAGAAACTCACACCTCAAAACTGAATAGCTGTGAGACAGCAGATTATAGTATAAAGAGTGCTAAATGGGAGCCAAGAATGCTGGGTTCAAGTCCTGGATTTGCCACTAATCCAATGGATGAATTTGGGTAACTCACTTAACTTCTGTTGGTCTCTGCCCATCTATAAAATGGCAAGGTTGGAATAGATTATCTCTGGGGTCCCTTCTGGATCTGATAGACTCAAATCAATCTATTACATTTTTTTCAGTACTTGACATGTTTTAATTCTTCTTGAAATGTCAAATGAACAGGGCTTTACTTACTACCATGTTCTATAAAGCCTTAGAAGGTGTTTCTGTCCTGAGAATAGGTAGTGATGAAAAGGATAGTTTAAGGGAAATTGCTTTATTCAATTTATATGAAATATGGCATTGCAATATACTTTTATGAAAGTAAAATTTCCTCACAGTTTTGGCTTATTTAAATTATTTGGTATTCTAGATGTGGGTATGAGAGGATTAATAGTGAAGGCAAACCTGTTCTTAGCTTGTTAACTAAATATCATTTCTAACCCCTTCCCCCAGCAACCACTAGTAAAAGGCTGGTGTCCCTCCAGATTTTGCCTTATCACACACACACACACACACGCACACACACATGCACACGCACGCGCACACACACACACACACACACTTCACATGTACTTTAGCACCCAGATTTGAATGATAAATGTTTCTATTTCACCCTCCACTCTCCTCTCCTCCTTTTCTCTCCTTCCACCTCATCTTTCTCACACACATTTGGTTTCGTGAGGTGTGGGGAAGGGTAAGCCCCTACAGAAACAGTTAACTGATGAAGCAAGAGGAGAACAGTGCCCTCACGGTATTCATTCAGCTATCTGATTTGAGGGCACCATTTACCACAATTAGAACTTGATGGCAAACTGTCTGCAGAAACAAACACACACAAAATATGCAGTCTTTGGCTATAACTGGTAAATGATAGAAAACAGGATGAAATACTTAGTTCTTCAAAACAAGAGCAAAATAACGCAAGTTGAAAGTGATCAATTATCCTCGCTAGAATATATGAAAAGAATAACGGCATGATCTCTGAAAATCTAGTCTGATAAGAGTTGGAAAATTTTTCCATTTATTTAAGTCTGAATTTGTGTTGAATGCCTGGTAGGGAGTGGGAAAAAATAGAATTCTTCATTATATCTCAGAAAATATTTTAATAAAAATGTTAATGATGGATTTTAAGCTGAGATTTGCTAAAGAAGCCTGATTCCCACTGTTATAAGTAAAATATTGACAGGAAATCTTGAAACAATATGTCTATAGTAGCCAGTCCAATGCCTTGCATGCAGTAGGCTCTCAAATATGTATTAGTTAATAGAATGATTAAATTTTAGAAATTTAGAAGTTAAAAAAATAATTGAAAAATCTAGTCTAGTTCAAATTTTCTTGTTTTCAAATGGAGGAACTGAGGTCCAGACAAGTACAGTGACTTCATGTACTTATGAATAAGTTTATTCACTGAATTTCTTATGTGGAAGATATCAAAAGTAGCATTCTATCAATATTGGTTCTAAAAGGTGATTATATAATTAATAGGTACATGTTGTAATTATGGGAAGTTATGAAGAGCTTTGCTACAAAAGAACCCATTAATGCAATTGCATAATTACTGGAAAAGTGCTTTCTAGTGAGAATGTTTTGAGAGGGAGAGGGAGAGAGAGAGAGAGAGAGGGGGGG
>NW_017732387.1:302982-305934 GCF_001890085.2 Hipposideros armiger | reverse complement strand
GCTGCCGTGAGTCGCCAGTGACAGTGTAGGCTGCAGTGGGGTTGGGCGGCAGCAGGTGTGAGCTTTCGTAAGCTGCCATGAGCCACCGTCCAATGACCAGCGATCGATTGCCTCACCTGGGAACAGCACAATGATAACACCAACATGGGCCAGTGAAGCAACATCTTCCACAACTAGACTGAAATACAAAAAAGACAGCAACTTGTCTGTTCCCCTCCCCTGATTCCCCAATGCTGTTCCCCTAAAAAATATATTAAGACTAGAACAACCACATGATCTTGCTATCCACCTTTGGGCATTTATTGAAAAAATAATTTGAAGAGATATATGCACCACTGTGTTCATTGCAGCATTATTAACAATAATCACAATGTGTAAGCAACCTAAGTGTTCATTGATGGGTGAAAGGACAAAGATGTGGTGTATATACATGCAATGGAATACTATTCAGCCATAAAAAAGAACTAAATCTTGCCATTTATGACAACGTGGATGGACTTTGAAGGTATAATGCTAAGTGAAATAAGTCAGACTGAGAAAGACAAATACTGTATGATTTCATTCATATGTGGAATCTATAAAAACAGACAAACAAATAAAAACAAAAACAAACTCACAGATACAGAGAACAGATCAGTGGTTACCAAAGGGGAAGGGGGTTTGGGGTTGGGCAAAAAAGGTGAAGGTGGCCAATTTTATGGTGATGGATAGTAACTAGACTTTTGGGGAATGATCACTTTGTACTATATACAGATGTAGAATTATAATGTTGTACACCTGAAACTTATATAATAAGTGAGAAAGAGGCTGCAAACCTTGTGAGAGGTATTGTGATTATAAGCTAAGGCACTAGGACCAGATTGTTGAGGATTCAAACCAGCTATTCATTTAACTTCTTCAAGCTTCAATTTCTCTAATGTGCAAAATGGAGATCTTTATAATATCTACTGGACAGATTTTTGGCAAAGCTTAAAAAATAAAATGATAAATGTAAAATCATTTAGGACCATGTGTATGTAGCACATTGTAAGCACTTGATAAATTTTAACTAAAAATATAAAATATAAATATAGTACAGATCCTCTGACAAAGAGCTCATAATCTACTAGGGAGACATTTATGAGAAGAGTGTTCATAAGATAACAAAATAAAAGTGATAGTTTAAATAAGTATAAAGTGACAAGGAAGTAGGGGAGGGAGAGACAAGTATTTTAAATTATAAGTAAGCAAATGATTTCTTGAAAATCACTAAACTGAATCTGAGAATTCACATTTTCTTAATCTATTTTCCCACGCAAATCCTTTCTGCACATGAATCAATGTGTATTTTGAATTTGGGGAGTATAAAGTAATGTATATCTTTATTGTATTTTGAAACCTGGGATTTGATGTAATAATATTGTTTTATTATAGTGTTATCTTAAATTCTTCCTAAAAACAGAAAGAAGTAGTGACAGAGTGATCTGAATATGCAATAGGCATATGTAAAATAATGTCACCAATTGAAACATTTTTCCCCCCCTGGAACTAGCTGTTCAACAAAATACTAAATTTTAAGCACTTTGCCAAAACATTTTCTTCATCTAAACAGTTGGATAACATCCAGTTGAAAATAACTGAAACCTAGAATTTGTGTTTGATTTTCAACAGAAACTTAATTGTGCCTCTCTTTTGAGACATACGTACAGTATCTCATTGTATGTGTAACACATATATGTATGTGTAAAGTGATGTGACTCTGGGTGGTGAACACACAATGTGATATATAGATGATGTATTACAGAATTGTGCATTTGAGACCTATGTAATTTTACTAACCATTGTCACCCCAATAAATTTTAATTTAAAAAAATGTGATGTGGTTGATTCACTGAGTATGCCTAAAACAAAACACAAGAATCCTTAGTCATTTTATTTACTATTAGCTAGAATTATTGACTTTTTTGTAAAAAAAGCAAGGTGCCTTAGAGAAAGATGATAATGACAAGTAAAAATTATAAACTGTAACAATTTATAAGTTATTTTGAATTTATTTGGAAAACAAAAAAAATGCATCAGTTGGTAAACTGAGCTGAGAGTAGATCTCAACGTTTAAGTACTTTGGAGAAATGGTGAAAGATATGAACAAATACACTGATGATTATTGGGTTTCCTTGCATAGGAAGAACACTAGTGCAAAGAGTGACCCTTTGCTTAATAAATATGCTCTTTGTAGGAGTAATACTTGGTATATGTCTTGGGCCATTAATCAAATATTTGACTTGATGCTACAATTGCAGCTCTAAATCCATGACAGCTGATCTGCACAATATCCATATTTGAACACTGGAGTATTTATTCAGAACAGTTGACCCCTAGAAAGCATCACTAAAACTTCCACTCTAATGTTGCAAGTTCATCTAACTACAAATGAGAGAGCAAAGTTTCAAAGTTATCAAGTAGCTCCGAAAAGTGCCATCTCCACATAGTGGATGGTTTTCATGACCTTTTCAATCCTGAGATCCCCTGATATTATTATACTGAGACAGTAATTTGGTATATGTCCAGTTATTCAACGGTAAAAATTTATGGGTGGGAAATACGAAATTATATTTCTGAGACCACTCCACTAAATCAGTCTATAAATCATTTAAGCATAGAATTCTTGAAAAGATAACATAAGGTTTCCTAGAAAATAATTCATTTCCAATTTCATGTAACTGATACACTAAATCACCCATTCTCCTTTCCTACACAGCATCCCACACCTCAGCATTTGATTGCATCAAATACTAGATACCGTGCTAATGTGTTATTTATTTATTTATTTATTTATTTATTTATTTATTTATTTATTTTGCCTTTTAAGAAGAAGGAAAGGGTCAGTCGAGTGGCTCAGTTGGTTAAGAGTTAGCTTAAAAGCACGAGCTCTGAGCAACAGGGCCACCGGTTCAATTCCCACATGGGCCAGTG
>NW_017732387.1:293594-296698 GCF_001890085.2 Hipposideros armiger | reverse complement strand
GGGAGAGAGAAAGAGAGAGAGAGAGAGAGAAAGATGGAGAGAGACTGGACTTGTGGCCAGCAATGACTATTCTGAACAAAATCTTATTCTTAAACTAGAAGTGGGAACAATAAGATTAAGCTGTATAATTGGAGATGTTTTTCCATTAACTGCTATAAAACTGCTTAGATTAAGTAATTCAATTTTAAATAAATAACCAAAGTTGTGATTCCCAAGGAAAGGTGGGAAGAAAAAGACTGAAAAGCAGTTTGTAGTCATCTGAACTTTGGTTCTGAGGTCCTCAAAGTTTATTATTATTTAGCTTAATTTGCCCCACTGTATATCTACCACAACAATGAACATATGTCTGCTTGAGTAAAACAATAACAGCTAGCATGTATCAAATATTTACTGTGTAGCAGGCATTATTCCTCATGCTTTACATCCCTAACTTGGTTAATTCTCACATCAGTTTAATGAAATTTGGCACTATTATTGTCAGTCTGTTGTTACATGTGAGGAAACTGAGGCACCAAGAGAATAATTTGTCCAAAGTTACACAGCTTATAACTAGTGGCACTCAAAATTAAACCTAAAGAGTCTGTCTCCAGCACTTCCATATGTAACCATTTATGTGAATAAAGTAGAGATGTATAGAAAATGACCTTTATTTTCTGTCCACATCCTAATATGCTGGGCTTTCATGAAAAGGGAAAAAATAAACAAATTTATCTAGAAATGTTCATTTACAATGTAAATTGTGAAGACTAAATAGTCATGATCAAAGAGAAATATTATCTTGCTCCCTAGTGACATTTATCATGAAAAGATTGCAGTTGTACTTTTTTAAAAAGCAAGGCATTAATCTTTTCATCTACTATGAATCTAATAGTTTCTAAAGCAGAAAATATGTTCTCATTTCAAAAAAGATTTATTCATCTGTATGGGAAAATAAGGTAAAATAAGAGAATATTTGGTCTTACTTTAATGAACTAAGCTAAATAAAAGCATCAGATACTTTACAAGATTGCACAAGAACTATAAAAAGAAAACCTCAAGTCCCACAAATAGAATCTATGATCTTTTACTTTTGTCTTTAGTTACAGATTAAGAGAAAAATATATGAAGAAAATTAACAAAGAAAAATTTTTCCCTTGCAATTTTAATTATGTGAATTAAGAGCATAAAATATCCAAGCACATTAAAAACATTCATTTACATATAAAATATTTGTACTAATTATAAAATGTTCTCATTCAGTTAAGTTAAATGAACTAATGCATAATAAAGCACTTTGCATGATACAAATAAATTATGAAATATAAAAAATAAAACTGAAGACTGGAGAACCTCTTTCAATAACTCAGTTGAACAAGCTATCTATTTGCATATCTTAGATCAGAAGGTATGGTAAAGATGGACTTATCATCTACTATATTCAGGGTCGGGGAAATAGATAGCTATCTTTTCCCTCTCCCTACATTTCTGTTGGCATTCTGAAGCACTGTAATCCTAAGGCTTTGGTCTGTCCACCCAAATAACTTGTTCTTCCTGTTTCCTCTACCTGACGTGTTTGCAAGTGAATTAAAATGATTAAATACCTGTTAAATAGGGATAAGATAATTTCTGGCTACGTAAGACTCCCACTGTACCCTTGAGTAGTTCTCATTTGGATCTTGCTCTAATAAGTGGCTCTCTTTTTCAACTTATCCTTGCCTCCCAAGTGGGACCCAAACAACTAAAAGAGGCTGTAAAATCCAAAAGAGTAAAATACCCAAGAATAAATTTAGCCAAGGATGTGAATGACCTGTACTCTGAAAACTACAGGCACTGATGAAAGAAATTGAAGAAGACAAAGTAAATGGAAAGATAGTCTATGCTCATGGACTGGAAGAATCAATGTTGTTAAAATATCCATACTACCAAAGCAATCTACAGATTTAACACAATCCTTATTAAAATTCAAATGGCGTACCTCACAAGACTAGAATAAATAATTTCAAATTTTTTATTGAACCACAAAAGATCCTGGCTAACCAATGTGATCTTGAGAAAGAAGAATAAAGCTGGAGGTGTCACACTTCCTGGTTTCAAACTATACTACAGTGCTATAATAAAAAAAAATATATGGTACTGGCACAAAAACAGACACACAAATCAGTGGAACAGAAGTGAGAGCCCAGAAATAAACCCACACACATATGGACAATTAACTTACAACAAAAAGGCTAATAACATATAATGGAGAAAAGATAGTCTCTTCAATAAATGGTGCTGGGAAAAGAGAACAGCCACGTGCAAAAGAATGAAACTAGACTACTCTCTTATACCATGCACAAAAATTAACTCGAAATGGATTAAGACTTGAATGTAAGACCTGAAACCATATAATTCCTAAAAGAAAACATACACAGTAAGCTTTTTGACATCAATCTTAGTGATGTTTTTGTGGATCTGACTCTAAAGGGAAGTGAAACAAAAGCAAAAATAAACAAATGGGACTACTTCAAACTAAAAAGCTTCTGCACAATGCAAGAAACAATCATTAAAAGAAAAGGCAACCTACTGAATGGGAGAAGATACTTGCAAATTATACCTTCGATTAATATTCAAAACATAGGAAGCACTCATACAACTCAACAATAAAAAAAATTAAAATATAGGCAGAGGATCTGAATAGACATTTTTCCAGAGAAGATATACAGTTAGCCAACAGGCATATGAAAAGATGTTCATCACTGATTATTAGAAAACTATAAATCAAAACCACAATGAGCTATCACCTCACTCCTGTTAGAATGTCTATAACAAAAGGGGAATAAATAATAAGTGTTGGAGAGGATGTGCAGGAAAGAGAACCCTCATGTGCTGTTGGTGGAATTGTAAATTGGTGCAGCCACTATCGAAAACAGTATGGAGGTTCCTGAAAAAATAAAGACTAGGACCGGTCAAGTGGTGCATTGGTTAGGAGTTGGCTTGGGACGCCAGCTCTGAGCAGCGGAGCCCCGGTTCGGATCCCACATGAGGGCAAGTGACGCTGCGCCCTCTACAGCTAAGATGGTGAACAACAGCTCGACCTGGAGCTGGGCTGCCGTGAGTCGCCAGTGACAGTGTAGGCTGCAGTG
>NW_017732387.1:272160-290549 GCF_001890085.2 Hipposideros armiger | reverse complement strand
CTGAGCAACAGGGCCACCGGTTCAATTCCCACATGGGCCAGTGATGCTGTGCCTGAGCTGAGCTGCAGCTGAGCTGCCAACAGATGGCAGGATGGCTCGGCTGGTGAGAGCACGTGCCCCTAACAACAAGACTGCCTGTTCGATGGTGGGCTACCACCGCCCACAACTAAGATTGAACTCGGCACCTTGAGCTGAGCTGCCACCTGGTTGGCTCAGTGGATAGAGAGTGCACTCCTAACAGCAAGGCTGCTGGTTCAACTGCTGCACGGGATGGTGGCTACGCCCACCCAAAATTAAGATTGTAACATAGCACCTTGAGCTTAGAGGCCACGAGCTGCTGATGGGCAGCCAGATGGCGACTGGCACTCCCCACAACTAAGATTGAAGAACAACTTGGCTGATCCCCCTCCCCAATTCCCCAGCACTGTTTCCCTCCACTAATTCTTCAATTAAAAACAAAAGAAGAAAAAAAAGTTTAAAAATATGAATAATAAAATGGCAATAACTACATATCTATCAACAATTACTTTCAATGTAAATGGATTAAAATATCCAATCAAAAGACATAGAGGGGTTGAATGGATAAGAAAACAAAAGCTTTACATATGCTGCCTACAAGAGACTCACTTTGATTAAAAAATAACACACAGAGACTAAAAGTAGAGGGATAGAAAAAGTATTTCATGACAATGCAAATGAAAAAAAAGCTATGGTAGCAATATTTATACCAGACAAATAGACTTTAAAACAAAGGCTGTAACAAGAGACAAAGAAGTATTTATCCAAAGGAACCCAAAACACTACTTCAAAAAGACATGTGCATCTATATGTTCATTGCAACATTATTTATAATAGCCAAGACAATCTGGTTGTCCATCAATGGATGAATGGATAAAGAGGTAATGGAGTTAACGGATAAATGTACAATGGAATATTACTCAGCCATGAAAAAGAATGAAATCTCACCATCTGCAACAACATGGATGGATGGAACTAGAGGGTACTGTGCTGAGTGGAGTAAGTCAGACAGAGAAAGAAAAATGCCATATGATTTTACTTACATGTGGAATTTAAGGAACAAAATAAATGAACAAACAAAATAGAAACAGACTCATAGATACAGAGAACATTTTGATGGTTGCCAGATGGGAGGGGGTTTGAATGAGTAGGTGAAAAAGGTGAAGGGATTAAGAAGTACAAATTAGTAGTCATAGGGATGTGAAGTATAGCATAAGTAACATAGTCAATAATATTGTAATAACTATGTATGGTGTCAGATCAGTACTAGAATTATCGGGGTGATCACTTTGGAAGTTATATAAATGAATAATCATTATGTTGTACACCTGAAACTAATGTAATATTGTGTTTCAGCTGTAATTGAAAAATAAAAATATACTAAAAAATAAAATTCTGTTACTTAGATTTGACTATTAAACCATTCTATTTATTGTTGCTATCACTTCTATACCTACAGCAAATAAAACCATTTTCTTGATTGCTTCATAAGGTCCAGTTTATTTCCATAACATTGACAATAGGTAGGAGTCCATATACCTTCAGGATTTGGGCCTCAGTAAAGCAGTTTAGCATGAATAATAGGATATTGAAATAAGATGTACAAGATTTGAGTGTCTTTGGACTTGCCAGTGATTTATTCTGCAACCTTAAATAAATCACCTAGTTACTTTTAATAGCTTGAAATTGAAATCTCTCTTACCTCACATGATGCCTTACTAATTGAAATAGAAAATGTTGCAAAGATTTTAGGGAAAGTATTTTATGAATGCATAAGGTAAGTATTATTTTTCCTTTTCTCTCAACTCTATGCACAGCCAACTGATTTCCAGTTGCTATTGGTTGGTAAATGGTTAGGGGATTTTTACAGCTAACATTTTCTGAGAACTACTCTTTGCCAAGCACTGTGCTTGGTGCTTTACATGCACTATCTCACATTTTCCCACAATGTCCTTATGAGATGGATATTTAATTACAGGTCTATGAAAGCAGGCAAGGAAGAAATAATTCCAAATTACAACACATTGCAGAGTAAAATTGTGAAGGAAGATCTGTATCTCTGATGACTTTTTGCCATTTTTTCTTCTAGATAGCAACATCTCCCCAGGGCCCAGAACCTAAAACACCAAAGTATAAAGGACAATTAACAATTTAAAATGCTACCTCATATCAGGAAATTTCCATTTTAAAAGGAATAAACCTTAAACTAAAAAAAAAATAATAAATGACACTCTATCAATGATATTTTCAACACTATGTGGACACTTTGCAGTAGATATCAGAAGTACAGGCAGATCAGAAATTACATCACATTGGAACGATCCACTGTTATTGGGATTAATTTTTTTCAAGGAAATTGCTATAATTTTTTTGACTCTCTCTCCCTCTCTCTCTCCCTCCCTCCCTCCCTCTCCAGTACTCCAAAGACTATTCTCATTTTCAACTATTGAGTGGTGTAAGAAACATGGGATGTATGTCAAAAAGGTTGATTAATTAATTGTTAATGTTGAGGTATGACTGGGGCAAGAGTTATCGCTTTAGGAATACATATTCCAAGGAACTTGGTTCCTCACACACAATAACCTTCAATATAGCTCAAAAATTTGAAAAGAACAGTCCTCCTCCTTGACTAGGAAGGAAGTTGCAGCAGCACTCAAGCCATGAGCAAGAGAAAAATTGTGTCCTGTAACTTCCTTAGGAAGGATATTCCTGTATTCACTCAACATACTCCCCTTTCAAACTTAACTCTTTTGCCATAGTCTAGAGAAAGAGCTTTTGTACACTGTGATAGCATCTAATGACTTAATTTATGTTACAAAGTCATTCATGTGTGTGTATATCACAGGCTGTAAACATACTTAAGGAATCATTTAAAAAGATTGGGCCATTATTTGCCACTTTAAGTACTTCCAATATCCACAATCACCAGGAAGTCATTAGATTTCATATCTACATATTTAAAATCTCTGCACAGTAAAGTGTAATAGCCTGGGAAACTTGATGTGCCTGTTTTGAGAGTATGACTAAAACAAAGTGTCTAGATTTTATACTGTCTGCTCTTAATTATGAAAATATTGTTTTAAATTCACTTTAGAAAAATCAAAGGTACAATCAGATGACTTGGCTCATATATGTTAATAGTGATGGTTACTAACATAATATCATGTTATGTGATCATCACATGCAAAGAACCTGCTTGAAGTTGCTTCTATTCTAAATTATTTATCAGTAAAGATACCCACAATAATGGACTTCAGAGAACCCCATTTAACCACTATCTTTGATTTTGACATCCATATAATTTAATGGCCACTATGTAACAGAAACAGTATCAAAAAAAAAGAAAGAAACTCAAGAAGAAGAATAATTCTGATTATGAGAGAAACACTATTGAGTCTTCCTGAATTCAGAAACAGACACAGCAAGGCAGAGAACAAACAAGGGAATATAAATATTGGCCATTAACTGAGACAATGCCCACATTGTGACACTCATTCAGTCTTTCTTTCTTGCTTTCTTTCTTTCTTTCTTTCTTTCTTTCTATTAGTTTCAGGTGTACAAAACAATGTACTAGTCAGACATTTACACCACTCACAAAGTGATAAACCCCCTCCCCAAATCTAATACCCCTCTGACATTGAATATAGCTGTTACAATTCCATTGGAGGGGATGGGAATGGGGGAGAAGGTAAAGGGATTAGAAAGTACAAATTAGTGGCCACAGTATTGCCATGGGGATATGAAAGACAGTTTGGGGAATATAATCAATAATGTAAAGATTTTGTAGGGTGTCAGATAGGCACTTGTCTTATTAGGGAGACCACTTCATGGACTGTGTAGATGCCTGGCCACTGTGCTGTACAAGGTCAGGCAATTAAATTAGAAAACTTATCCTAGAAAATCTGCTACATACCTCATTGCTGAATATCACTATGGTCACTTTGAAGTACTCCCCTTGGGAAGCTATGCACAGGTGCCAGTGCCTAGTCCACCCTTCAAAGCAATTTTGGAACTCTTTTCCTGGAATGACCATCACAGCTGTCATTGTATTACCCTTGATGTTCTGAATGTCATCAAAATGTCTTCCATTCAACATTTCCTTTATTTTCGGCTAAAGAAAGAAGTCACTGGGGGCCAGGTCAGGTGATTAGGGATCTAATACAGTTATTTGTTTATTGGCTAAAAACTCCCTCACAGACAGTGCCGTATGAGCTGGTGCCTTGTGATGCAAGAGCCAAGAATTGTTGGTGAAAAGTTCAGGTCATCTAAGTTTTTCATGCAGCCTTTGCAGCACTTCCAAATAGTAAACTTGGTTAACTGTTTGTCCAGTTGGTACAAATTCATAATGACTAATCCCTCTGATATAAAAAAAAGTTAGCAACATTGTTGCAACAAGTTCATGAGCTTAATTGCTGGACCTCACATACACCTGAAGCTGAAGCTGAATAATGTTGAATGTCAACTATAATTTTATATTTATATATATATATATATATATATATATATATATATATATAGTAACAGGATGTAGAGTACATTCAGTCTTTTTCATTTTGAATAGTGGTTTGGGTTATTGTTATCTAGTGTTGAGTAAATTGAAGTAATGCATTTTGTTTGATTCCAGCCTCAGAATCATCAAAATAACATGACCATGTGTTGTCATAAAAAAGATAGAAATAATTCATGTGGTGCTCAACTGGGAGTGAGGTTCTAATAATGGTAAAAGATTTCATTTTTTAATTAAATTTTATTGGGGTGACAATGGTTAGTAAAGTTACATAGGTTTCAAGTGTACAATTCTGTAATACGTCATCTATATATCACATTGTGTGTTCACCACCCAGAGTCAGGTCTCCTTCCATTACCATGTATTTGACCCCCTTTCCATTCTATAGCACATTTCAATGAAAAAGAAAACATTTATGTGCATTATCTCTTTTAATCCTCAGCAAAATTCTCTAAGGGTTTTCTTTCTTCCCTTTATGGGTAAAGAAACTGAGGCTCAAAGAGAATACGGGACTAGCTTAATAGCTATGCTTCAAGCTCATTCTCCTAACACCAAATCCAAGATTTTTTTCCTTTACCCTACAGCTCTGCCTTTCTATCCCAGTACTGATTCTACCTTCCTTAAATCACTTAGCTCCTTTGAATCCATTTATTTTTCCAACTGCAAAATTGGCCATGGGGTGTAAAAAGTAAGGACTGAATTTCAGTAGTTCAAATCTGTGAACTGAGGATTCTTTGGTGTAGGAGTAGAGGAGGACTCAAATATATTGGAAACAGTACATGAACTCATATGTCAATTGAACATAGTCTGTACAGTACATAAATACAACATATTGCACCTATGTGTATGTAAATGCTGTTGAGATTAATAAAATACACATGCACTCAAAACTAATATTGATTCCATTGTAGCTTTGTGTTATTATGTTTCTCAATCAATGCTACTAAAAGTGCCACCATTATCTTGTGAGAGCCACCACATTTTGCAATGTAAAAAAACGGTCTCTATAAGCAAAAAGGTTGGGAATCTCTAAACTATATGACTTACAAAACACCTTTGATCCGGAAAGTTCTATGATATTGTTATTCAAACCAAGCCTTATTCAGTCATTAGGTCATAAAAGGACTGAATGATTGTGATCCAGTTGGCCCTGTAGTGATTGACCCATAGTCAATTCATCTGATTAATCATGTAAAATTAGCTTAAGTATATTGTCATCTATGAAACTAATCAAGGGAGAGTGGGAGATTTGATAGAATAGTGGTTTCTAAAAGGGAATATATCATTATTTTCATAATTCTCATATACATTTATTATCTTATGATTCTGAGTTTTTGGTGGGTAAGTCCAGTTAACTATATTGGTACTCAACTTCTATGGGCTTGTAATAGAAGCTCTTTATTGTTCTACTGTCCTCCATCCCTTTTGAAATATGTCTAGTCTAGAATATGACCAATTCTCACAAACTCCTCAGGTCCAAGGTGCCAGAATCTCTTGCTGTAATAATTCATCACCTTCCATATAGATTTCCTTTCTTCTGCCCTTGTTTCTACTATAGTGTATTCTCAACACCCAAGGCAGAGTAATCTCTTTAAAATAAATCAGACCACGCAGTCACCCTTCTCACAACTCTCCAGTCATGTCCCATATCATTTAAAGTAAAAATCAAAGTCTTTCAAATGGCCAAATGCCCTACATAATTTTTCCCTTTACTTCTACTGTTGTATTACCCTCTCCCTCCACTTGGTCCTTAAATTTTAGCAGTGCCTGCCTCCATTTCTGGAACTAAAGTTTCCAGGAGGTACTTGTTACTTTGTACTTGGTTCTCTCTGGCTACTCTGCAATAAGTTATAGTAGTCTGGACAAGTGAGGGCACTTTGTAAGTCTAGCACCTCATATCTCAGGGCTGGGTATTAACACTTTGATAAGGAAGCTTTGTTTGCTATGGATTGACTAAAAGAGAATCTGACTTCTCAGGGCACCTAGTAGTGGTATAATTAACTAGCAAGACTCACCTGTTTGTTTTTCCTTGTATTTCCCAGGCACCTTTGATTTTTATGTTTTATGTTGACTTGTATTGTTTTATAATTTGAGGGTCACAACTATTCTTAAAATCAGGAAAATTTGACAGACGTAATGAATAACATAGGTTTTAATTTTATGCTTAGATATTGTACGTTGTTCAAACTGGTGTGTTTAATAGTTAGGAACAAGTTACAACATGCACTTAATTATGTGCCACGCAAACACATTACCAAGGCAGTTTCTGTAGGCACAGCTCCAGTAACAACGTGAGTTCATGTAAAATCATATTTACTACAATACAGTGAAGTGTGACAAAGAAACTCCTAAACAAAGATTTTTTTCATTAACATTTTTGCTATCATCTCATGCATAATTAAATAGAGATTTCAGTCATTCTCCAAGTTCACAACACTTACCTCAGAGAACAAATGTCAGGTATTCAAATATCAAATCAGGTATGCTTCTCCAACAATGTGTTGTACAGAACACCTTCTAAAAACCAATCAAAATTATGTAATTTAACATAAAATTAGGAGGAATTGAGAGGGAGTGGTTGGGAAACTGAAGAATGTATGTAACGATACAACTTTGAGGAACCTGTTTTTACTTGAGACTTGATTTGAATCATCAAAGCTCAGCTATACTTAAGAGGAAAAAAAAGTAGTGTCAGGTAATGATGAGAAAAGGCTTGTATAGGGAGTGAGCCAGCTCGATTGTTATGATCATATTCTTGTGACCATTTGTGTTCAGGAATGGATTCATTGGATGTAGATCCTTTAAAAGGGATATTTAATACAATTTCCTCAGAGCTAGTTAGGAACTACACAAATGCTATGACAAAAGAGAGAGAGTGAGAGAGAGGGAGGGAGGGAGGGAGGGAGAGAGAGAGGGAGGGAGGAAGGGAGGTAGGAAGGAAAGAAGGGAGGGAAAGAGGAAGAGGGAGGGAGGGAGGGAAGAAAATCACTGGAAGCCCAAAAAGTAATAAGTGAAATATACAANAAGGAAGGAAGGAAGAAAGAAAGAAAGAAAGAAAGAAAGAAAGAAAGAAAGAAAGAAAGAAAGAAAGAAAGAAAGAAAGAAAGAAAGAAAAAGAAAGGAAAAAAGAAAGAAAGAAAGAAAGAAAGAGAAAGAGAAAGAAAAGGAAAAAAGAGGGAAAGGGAGAAATAAGGGAAGGAAAGAGGCAGAGGAAAGAAAGTAATATTTATTTTCTGTTCAATGGTAAGTGTTTTACATACGTGTTCTCACTTAATGCTCACAATAAACCAACAAAGTAGGTATTTCTTTATTTTAAGAAGTGGAAACTGAGGTCATGAAAGGTTAAGTGATTTGCCCAATGCCTTGCAGATTCTAAGTGGCTCTGTTAGAATTCAAGCCTAGATTTGCCTAACTCCGTGCCCCTGTGATCATTCCAATATGTCACACTTCTGCAGTATCTGTGACACAGAACTTTGGTTTGCAAGTCACGGTCTGTAATGGGTCCTCCAGGTGGCCCACAGGTTATCTTACACGGTCAATTAAAATAATACAACAATGCCTATTCTTTAGTTCCTTTTATGCATTCAGAACTTCTGTTTTTAATAAATATGCAGACATAAACTTACTGCATCTAATCAAAAGTGGGGCTTTCCTCAATTCTGGGAAGATTTGGTTGTTTTCTGCAGAAAGGCAGGAACAAGTAGAGTAAGTGGTCCATGAAGTCTTTTGCCCCATCAAAAGGGCCAACAGACTGAAAATATTTTAGAGCAACCTACCCAGGTGTCTTTGTTTGTCTTTTTTTTTTAAGAATAGTTGTTATACAATACTATATTAGTTATATTAATTTCAGGTTTACAATGTGATTCAACATTTTTATACCTTACAATGTGATCATCCCACTAATTAATTCTAGTAGTCATCTGTCACTGTGTAAACTTGTTACAATATTATTGACTATATTTCCCTTGCCTTTTTTCACCCATTCCCCATCCTCTTCCCCTTCACCCAGGTGTTTTCTTAAGCTAGACAAAGTTGTTTCAAGGTCTGGAAGTGTTTTTTAGAAATGGGGACAAATGTACTACAAAAACAGTATAATTGGACACAGTGGGACAAGTCTTAACAGTATAATTTTGTGTGCTAGCTCTGCTTTTGGAAAGAAAGAGTCATAGTTTATTAATTGACTCCTAGGTTTGCTGCCAGATTCTTTCATTATATATTTTTTCTCTATCGGTCATTTAAAAACTAAAAACCAAGAAAACATGCACATAGAAATCCAAACTATAGCAAATGGATATGAGGTTTCTTTTATGGATGATAGAAATGTTGCAGAGTTAGATTGTGATAAAAGTGCACTGGCAGCTGAAGATGCTTAACCATAGAGCTGGGAGGAGTATGGGTGGAGCTGTGCCCCTTGGTAACTCCCTAGTCCTGACTTCCTATTATACTTTGTGGTAACTTCTGGGGGAGGGATGCTAATAAATGGGAGAAGCCATGTTGGATTCAGGGCGTTTTACACATGGGCAGCTGGTTGGAATACCTGCCATCAAGTGTGCGTTCACACACTTCTTGGTGGCTTTGTTTCTTTTTATTTTCCCGAATAAACTGCTCTTTTGGTAGACTACCTGGAGAATAATTTGGCCAGTTGACAATTGTGAGATGATTGAGATGATAGCTCTGTAAATTTAACAAAACTTGTTAAATCGAACACTTCAAATGAGCAAATTTATGGTATATAAATTATATATCAATAAAGCTGTATAAAGTGGATTAAATGTAAAAAATTCAAATTATACAGAAAAGCACAGGGTAAAAAATAACAGGTATCATTTGCGATTAGTTAAATTGAGAGACTTAGAATGAAATTACTTTTAATATTAATTAAATTAATTAAATGAAGGCCTTAAGAATGAAAGAAAAATATTGCTGTATATAATGTGCTATGTTGCACGAAGATTGGCCAATTCAAAATTTCTTTTCATCACAGTAGTAATCTAAATAGAAATAGCTAAGAGTTATCAGTTATGTACTGTATAGTTGGTAGTGTTCTGTTTTATAGGTATTCTGTCAATTTGTATTCACCACAACCTTATGAGGTAAATAGTATTAGTAACATCTCTACTTTACAGATGAGGTAACTGAGGCAAAAAGGTTAAATACCTTCTCATGATCACATGACCAGCAAGTTTTTAAGCCAGGGTATGTAATCTAGGTAGTTCAATCCCAGGAACCTTGCTCTTAACATGTGTAAATAAGCTAATTAAATTCTACCCAATTTTAAGAGCTCATGTGCCACTGCCTCTATGAAGCCATCTCCAGGTACCCCTTTTTCATTAATACTCAGTAACACACAGTTTTGTTTTTAGTTTGTTTTGTGTGTCATTTTAGCAGCTAGACTCACTGAGGACAAAAGAATATGAATAAGAAGTCATTCTTTTGTATCCTCCACAATGTTTAGCTCATGACTAAAAATGTGCCTAATAAATACATGTTTATTAATTGACTCCTTGGAAAAAAATCACTATTATGAATATATAATATATCTCTACAAGAACAGTAGTAGGCACTTGAGACAGTTTTCTATATTCCTCACACCAAAATCTCAGCAATTGAGGGATTAAAGTATTTAATTTGAGGACCAACATTAGTAGTGACATTGATTAAATTCACTACATAATTGTTCTACACTCTGCTTGAGCTGACCTACTGAAAAGAATATATTTCTGGTATCAATCAAAAATATGTATTGGGCCCACTTTATGTAGGATATATATGTGGAAGCCTTTAATATCCCACTGTTCTTCTGGATCCAAATGAGATGATTTAATAATTGAAACAGCCTTCCATGGAGGTTTTCTTGGTACTTCATTGCCCGAGAAACTAAGATAAACATGTCTTAAACAGAATTGCTTTGCAAAATGAAACAAAAAGTTTTATAATGAGATTGCAGTGCACAAAGTTCTGTATAAAAATAGAAAGACATGTAGACATGGTCGTTGCTCTTTGGAACTTATTGTTTTTTAAGACTAAAAAAGTTTTCTAAAGTAGATGGGAAAAATAATCATCAAACTTGTAGCAACAGCTACTACTGGGGAGTGCATTGGGATGGGGCTGGGCATGTCTAATGGACCTGCCACTTTTTGCTGCATATACTTCTGTACTGTTTAAATTTCCTACAATATGAATGTATTCATACATTATTTGTATAACCTTAAAATAATAAACCAGTCTTTTAAAATAAAAAGAAACTTTCTAGCTTTGTGATTACTATTTTAAATGATGACAGTTTTGAGAAAAAGAAGTAGGTAGAAAGTGTTTCCAGGAAAAGGTGAAGGGAAACACTCTCTCTCTTTCTCTCCCTCTCTCTACCTATCTCTCGCTCTTTCTTCTTTAAACACCATTCCTTCTTTTCAGTCTTTCCCCAGATTATCTACACTTTGGAAAAATGGAATCAAGACAGATTTTGCAAGACAAAAGGCTGACTGGTTAAATAGCTGAGCTTTTTTTTTTTTTTTTTTTTAGCTGAGCCATCCTGCTACTTGTTGGCAGCTCAGCGGCTGCTCAGCTTGGGCTGGACTCGAACCGCTCTTGCTCAGAGCTCACTCAGCCACTCGGCCGGCCCATAGCTGAGCTTTTGAATGAACAAAAAATTCAACAGTGAATACTGTTCTACTGTTTATGCATTTTTGAGATTGAAAAATGGTATTTAAATAAATCAAGTTTTGCAGTCAAAAAAGGAAGAAGTGTTTTGGGGTTTTTTTTGTTTTTAAAGATTTTATTGGGGAATTGGGGGATGGGAACAGCATTGGGGAATCAGGGAAGGTGAGCATACAAGTTGCTGTCCTTTTGTTCTTCAGTCTAGTTGTGGAGGACATCGCTTCACTGGCCCATGTTGGTATTATCATTGCGCTCTTCCTGGGTGAGGCAGATCGGTTGCCGGCCTCTGGAGAGCCGCACACGGTGGCTCTTAGCAGCTCACACCGGCTGCCGGCTGCTCACACTCGCTGCTGGCCACACACGGTAGCTTATGGCAGCCCACTGCAGCAGGGGCTGCAGCCTATGCTGTCACCAGCGACTCAGGCAGCCCAGCTTCAGGTCGAGCTGTTGTTCACCATCTTAACTGTAGAGGGCGCAGTGTCACTGGCCTTCATGTGGGATTTGAACTGGGGCCCTGCTGCTTACAGCTGGTGTCCCAAGCCAGCTCTTAACCAATGAGCCACTTGGCCGGCCCAAGAAGAGATTTTATCAAAAAAATTAAGACAGAATTTCTAGACAGAAATTATGTTTCCTGACAGAAAAAAAAGTAGGAAACCTGTACAATCAGAGTAATCAAAAGTCATGCTTCTATCGTTTATGTTTTTCAAATGTATTTATTCACATTGATTGGCCCTCTCTGCTTGCATCATTTTTTATGGGCTGGTAGAAGCTGCCATTTTCTAGTACCTAGTGAATACTTTCCATGTGGTTTTGTAAGAAATACTCACTTCAAGGCCTACTTATTGTTGGGGCACAAAGCCAACTTGAGTCTCCTAGTTGATTATCTTCAGATGTTTCTTCCAAAGAAGTGATGTAGACAGGAGTAACAAAATAAGAAAAGAAAAAAGAAAACAGAAAAGACACCCCATCCTTATTGTAGGAAAGCTATGTAATTCTAACTTTCCTTTCCCTAAATAAGATAAACAAGCAACTCTGTCTTATTCGCTTTCTAGTAATGAAAGAGTTAAAACAGGTATTCCCTTCCCTTCTCATGCCCATTTCGTCTATGACCTGCCCATAAAGGACATCATGACGTACAATAATATAGGCTTTGTTTGTTAAGTTCTTAGATGTGACATTTAATCATGTTTAATAAAAACATCAGGGCTCCTAGCTTAAGAAACTTACTTTAAATATTAGTTTGCATAAGTATAAAAGTACAAGAAATACCAATCACAGAATAACCATGTAAAATGATACAACTAACTACAAATATAGGCCATCATAGCCCAAATTGAATCAATCAATAGACTTTGAAACGAATCAACATAATGACATCCCTGATGAGGAAAGTTAGGAACTCAGCTAAGACTTCCCAGCCTTTGCTGGAAGGAGACAAAGAACAGGCACACTCATCTTTCCAGACCAGAAGGATGACTATCATGATACATCTCACATGGCATATATTTGCTTGCAATATACTAAGACCTTGCAGCTATTATCTGACTTGGAAGAACACTAAATTAGAAACAAAACACAAGAACAACAATGAACAGAACCTATGTCCCCAAAGTTGCCCTTTACTCCCAGATGCACTTCTCATCCCAGTCCCACTCATAAATTTATAATGAAAAGCACATACATTATGTCTCTTCTGAAGGCATTGCCAATTCACCTGTTTCTTCTCCAATTGATTGATTAAGAGAAAGCACACACTCTGAACAAACATCTACTAGGTTCCCTTATTTTAAGGACTCCACTACTTTGTATCTCAGGCTCCAGTAAAATTGGAATAATTGGATGGATGAGTTTAACTTTCCTTCTTCCTTCCTTCCTTCTTTTTTTCCTTCTTTCCTTCTTTCCTTTCTTCCTTCCTTCCTTCATCCCTTCCTTTCTGTTTTATTTTATTCATATAGCAAATAATTATTAAGTACTTACTATGTGTTAAATAGTGGCGATAGCTCACAATATATGGGGGTATCCAGATTAGTAAATCTATAATTATGATATAATACTATAAGAATGAAGATAGATGAAGTATATGATATTCTACAAACATGAAAATAGTACTTATCCCCAGTCAGACAAAGTTGAAACCTTGTGTGTAAATATGACCTGGTGTATAGTTTACTATATGAAAATCTGATGATTAAGTTTGTGAACTTTTTGCAATGCTGTTGCTAACCTTTCTTTTGTTTTGATGTCAGAGGGATTATTCATTATGAATTTATACCAACTGGATAAACAGTTAGCCAAGTTTACTATTTGGAAGTGCTGAAAAGGCTGTGTGAAAAAGTTAGATGACCTGAACTTTTCACCAACAATTCATGGTTCTTGCATCACAACAATACACCAGCTTACATGGCACTGTCTATAAGGGAGTTTTTAGCCAGTACACAAAGAACTATATTGGAACACCCTCCCTAGTCACCTGATCTGGACCCCAATGATTTCTTTCTTTACCTGAAGATAAAGGAAATACTGAAAAAAAAGACATTTTGATGCCAGTCAGGACATCAAGGGTAATACAATGATATCTCTGATGGCCATTTAAGGAAGAGTTCCAAACTTGCTTTAAAGGGTGGACTAGGCACTGGCATCAGTGCATAGCTTCCCAAGGGGAGTACTTTGAAGGTGACCATAGTGATATTCAGCAATGAGGTATGTAGCACTTTTTTTTAGGGCGAGTTCGTGAACTTAATTGTCAGACCTCATATGGTAAAATCCTTTTGAGTTTATTAAGTTAATGTCTCTGTTTAGCTACAAAGTGGAAAGTGAATTTGGAGAGGAACAAAACTGTAAGAAAAGCAATCTGTTAAAAGATTGTTGCAATAGTCCATAGAAGAAATAATGGTTACTTGATCTAAGGTAGTGACAATTGGTATAAAAAAAGTTCATAAATCGAAGACTTGTTAAGACGATAGAATCAGCCTGATTCAGCAGTTGGTTAAATGAAGGAGATGAGAGATAAGGAGGAATCAAAGAGGACATCCAGATTTTGAATTGGGCAATTAGATAGGCGGTGGTGGCATTTGTTGAGACAGGGAACACAGAAGCACAGATTTGAGACTGAGAATGGAGATTAGTTCAAATATGGATATGTCGTACTTGAGATGGTTGAGAAACATTCAGGTGTAAATGTTTCAGTAAGCAACTGGATATTTGATCTGGAATCTAAGAGTCATCAATTTGAGAGTCATCAATGATGATAGTTATTCCAGTTATGAGATAATCTATGGACAATGTGTATGGCAAGAAAAGAAGACCCAGAATACCAACATGGACCTAACTAGCAGACTAGCTAATTTACAGCAGGTGGTACATCTACCATAATGTATATTTTCATCTGAATTCTTATTAGGTTATTTACCCATTTATTCATTGAGCATTCATTAAGTGCCTACTATGGGTCAGACAAAAACAAGTATAAAAAAATGCACTTGCTGTCATGTCACCATAACAGAATTCATGGGTACTGAGAAAATGAAACCAAGAGCTGTCATAAAGGCGCCCATCTGCCTTCAACAAAAGTGCTTGATAAATAGCTCCAAATAACCCTCTTTTTAGAAAATCGAATGTTGCAATCCAAGTCTTTTATCAAAATCTGTAAAGCAAATGAAAACACAAAAACAGTTTGTCACATTGCTTTCAGTGGAATGTAAAGATTTCATGGTAGAATCCTTTGTAAAAGACAAAATTTGAAACAAGTCTTATAATATGTAGAGAAAATGAAACCTAGCTCTTCTGTGGCCTTGCATCAGATTGCTTATGGCTCCACTCATGGCATTCTTTGGATCATCACTGAGAGGGGGTTTGAAGAACTTGTCCACTCTAATTAAGCACTATTCCTCAAGAAGTTTCCTGGAACCATCATACATACACAATGATTACTATAGTCATAATTTAGCCTGCAGCTGGTGACTCAGAATCGTATATTAATCAGGTTTAAAACCCCCTTTATACTGAACTAAACTTTGTTTAGAAAATTTTGTCTTTTTTTATTAGTTACAATATATAATGTTAGAACTAAAAGACAAGACAACTGAAAAATATTATCAGCAATACTGAATACATGGCTTACTTTTTTATATCTAGATGTAAATATAGCAAACCAGTAAATACATGGTTTACTATAATTTACCATGTACGAACATAAATATTACATTGAATCTTAACTATATAAGACTTGTTCTGCTATAAAATGCATAAGAAATGGAAAAATTACAAAGTTAGCTATGTATACAAATTTCAAAAACATGGTAATTTTCCTGATAAATATTAGTGATTCTAAGGAAATCAAGGCAGGCTTAGTTCAAGTTAATAATTAGAATTGGTAATAGAAGTATAAACAGATTAGTTTAATAACACTTTAAAAAGAAGTATAAATGGGCCTTAACTTAATGAAAGGCACACATTGTTGTTGATTTAGACACTTTAGTGAAAGGATTTTGGAATTCTTTGTTTTGCTCCTTAATCTTTTCATAGACAAATTTTATCCTAAAAAGGAAGGGGAACATGGAAGAGACAAGTTTCACAATGCGGTCTCTATAAAAATTTAATATGGGTACTTAGAAGAGGAAGAAGAAAAGTTCCGAAGTAGGATACGATTGCAGCATTTAGTGTTCTGAAGAACTGGACCATGACTGTTAGCAATGCCCAGCATGTTAGTGGGCAAACTGGGTTAGGTTTTCCATGCTACACAATTTAATAACTTGGTGTGACTATTATGCTAAGAAGATGACCTCTTTGGGGTCCATTTACAGTAGCACCATATACAAGCACTAAAGTTGAATTATTATTCTTTCTTATGAGATCTGCTTTTTTAGTATATTGTCCCAAGTCTCAGATGGATCTTGGGTTGAATTCTATCTCTGCCACTTAAAGCTTGTGTGGCCTTGGTCAATTAAGTTAACCTTGCTTCCCTTTGTTTTCTTTATCTGTAAAAATGCAAATAATTACATTACCTACCTCTTGTAATTGTTGTGAGGATTCAATGAAACATAGCATGTCAAGGTTATACAAAGCACAAGAGCCTGGAATATGGTTAGCAGTCAATTCATGTTAACTTTTATATGATCATCTGTGATCTCTGTCATTTCTCTTTACACGCAGCAAAGATTTCTAAGATGATTAGCATAGCTTCGATCAATAATTTTTCTGTATATACAAAAAAGAGACTCCTTCTAAAATGAAATAAGACCCTACAAGATTTAATCCCTGAAATAAAGCAACTTGACACAGAAAATGAATTAGTTTGATGCTTTCTGGTTCCTATACCTGGGCTTACACTCAAGTGTTAAAAGTATGACACATTCTCAATGTTCCCAGTTGTTGACTCTACTCAATATTTTTCAAGCATTCTCATCATAATATATTTTTGACATTTAGACCAGGTTTATATTTTAATATGAAAATCCATGTTGAGTAAAGGAGCATCTAATGGACTCCAAAGCTCTAAGAAAATGTGTTAGGGCTCTTTGTAATTCACTTTTTGATGTTTTGGGGAGAGATGAGGGGGAAAAATGATCCTTAGGAAAAGGTAATAGCTTAGATATTTTAAATGTCACAATGTGAACTTTACTAGGCTGGCAGAAATGTCACCTGGAATTCTCATGATTACAGAAGAAGCAGTAATTAACTGTTTCACAATGCTTGATACAGACACACCCTTAATTTCCTTGTTTTCTCTGATGCGTCTCATTTCCTGATGAGGTCTAAGCAGGTAGTTCTGCATGTGGACATCCATTGCTTGGATGCCGAGGAAACTTGAAGTCTATTTGGACAAAGTTTGACACATATAATTTTTGTAATATAATTCATAGCCTTTTGGAAAATTTCTTTCCTCAGGTAGCCCATTACTTTATGTAACCCTTTGGCTTTTCTACTCCTGAATTGTGTCTTTCCTTCCCAAGGTATCTCTCAGCTTTAAACCTTTCCATCCTCCCAACAAAACCATTCATCAATGCCTTTTTCTCTCTCATTCCTCCAGAACCATGGTAGATGAGAAAAAATAATTGTTAATGTCTGCTAATGAAATACTAACCCACAGCATCAAATCACCTGGGTATCCTAACACGTATACAGATCCCACGGCCCCATGGCAGACACACTAATTCAGAAGATCTTAGGATAGGGTCTAGAAACCTGTTCTTTAAACAGATTTCCTGGGCATTTCTAATGGGCAGCCCTGGTTGAGATCCGCTGTGAATACAGTCATGAAATAATGACTTGTCACAGGAGGCTTCTAGAAAAAGTAATGCTGTAAGCCAAAAGAGTAATTCTCAGGTGGTAATAATTGGTGTATTGTGGCAAGCTGCTAGAGAGGATGTATTCTGTGTAGGGATATCATTGACATGACATTCCTTGAGTCACTTGCACTTCCTACTATAGATGGTGCCTGGGTATTTTTCAGGCTATTGAAGTTATTAGAACATTTTGTCTCTCCTTTCCTCAACCATCCTGGTCCCACTCAGCAGATGCTTCAGCCCCTATTCTTCTCCTTCTTTATACCATTTGCCTGAGGATGTAGCTAGTAAAAAAAATTCCACATTTACCCTTTGTAGTCCTCTAATTCTGCCAGAGACCTCATCATATGAAATGAAAGAGCCCTCTATTCTCATAGTGTAGATCACACAGAAATGGCTACTATACTGATTAGGTCTTTTTGCTCACCTCATGCCACAATTACTGTGAGGTAAATAGCATTATCATAGTTGTTCTACTTAAAGAAATGCAAGTTGAAAGACCAGTGGGTTAATGATGGAACACAAAAAAGACTTGGGAGTCTCTTAATTCTCTCTACTATGCAGCCCACACTAAACAGTTTCTCAGCTTCAGTCAAAAGGGTGTCAAGTGTTATATTTTAATACTTATATG
This sequence comes from Hipposideros armiger, assembly GCF_001890085.2. Lineage (NCBI taxonomy): Eukaryota > Metazoa > Chordata > Mammalia > Chiroptera > Hipposideridae > Hipposideros > Hipposideros armiger. The sequence continues at coordinate 272,455 of NW_017732387.1, read as the reverse complement.
GATATAAATATAAGTCCTATAGTACTTGTACTATACTCATTGATATTACTTTCCATTTCCATTACTTTCCAGTTCCAAAAGATGAAACACTGGTGTGCAAAAATGTTTGGTTTTGATAACATTTAAAATTGCCCTAATTCCATGCCTTTCATAATTGCCAAAATTTTTATTACAAATGAGTGTAAACAGTTAATCACTTTTCTTTTCTTTTTTAAAGATTTTATTGGGGAATTGGGGGAGGGGAACAGCGTTGGGGAATCGGGGGAAGGGGAACAGACAAGTTGCTGTCCTTTTG
>NW_017732387.1:257849-271845 GCF_001890085.2 Hipposideros armiger | reverse complement strand
GGCCGGTCCCCCACTTTTATTTTCCCCACTGCAATACTAATTTCAATTACCAGCCTAAATTAAAATTCCAAATATATTGGAGAAAGTATCTAATTCAATGCATTTTATAATAATCTATTAGGTCTTTATCTCATGCAGATTTTTCAAGTTACTGTTGTTTGCATAAATTGATTATGTTATTATAATTCCTCCTTTCAGTTCATTTACTTCTTCAAATATTGTAACTTCACACTGTTTATTAGCAATAAAACTAACACAAAGAAAGAAGGCCACTTCTGATTGAAAAGCTTGTTTTAAATGACATTATTATTGATTGAGAATCAGTTCATATGCAGAGTTCCTTCAAAGCCCCATCAATTCAGTTACTATAATAGAAAATTGATCTCAGTGAGAGAAATAAGACTCAGAACATAAAGTTTAAGCCTTAATTTGTAAATTGTTTATTGAGTGTAACACACACATAGAGATCCAAGTCTTTCATACTTTGTTGTTCCTATTATGCTACTAATAATGTAAATAGAGCTATAAAACACTATAATCATAATAGTAAAGATGTCAAGTTATGAGTCATTACATGAGTAACTTTTTAATGACTCGTGCTTCTTTTGGAGGAAATGGTTTCATTATTCAATAGCAACAAACTTCCATAGGTTGCTTTTCAAGTGATTCCTTTTTAAAAATATAGGGACTTAGGACAAATTACATCAAATAAAGCAATTCTATGTAGGCCACGCTAGTATGTTACCACAAAAATGAACATAATTTTTTTTAAAGATTTCTATTGGGGAATTGGGGGATGGGAACAGTGCTGGGGAATTGGGGGATGGGGAACAGACAAGTTGCTGTCCTTTTGTTCTTCAGTCTAGTTGTGGAGGAGGTTGCTTCACTGGCCCAAGTCGGCACCATCTTTGCACTCTTCCCGGGCGAGGCAGATCAGTCGCCGGTTCTGGACGGCCGTTCATGGCGGGTGCTAGCCGCTCACGCTGGCTGCTGGCTACACACGGTAGCTCATGGCAACCCACTGCAGCAGGGGCTGCAGACTACGCCGTCGCCAATAACTCACAGCAGCCCAGCTCCAGGTTGAGCTGTTGTTCAGCAAACTTATCTGTAGAGGGCAGTGTCATTGGCCCTCATTTGTGGGATCCGAACCAGGGCCCTCTGGTGTCCCAAGCCAGTTCTTAACCACTGTGCTACTCGACCAGCCCTGAACATAATTATTAATGTAAATCATGTGGTTTGGAAAAAACCTACTTTTCATAGTAAATTAGAGATCCATCAAGGATTTGAAAGGTCCAAATTTTTCAGCTCCTTGTCTCCACTCCAATTACAAAAATGATAGGATGAAGCCAAGCTTATGTTGTGTAAAAATAAATTTCTAAAAAAACTATTTTGTCTCAGTCAGTGAGCATAGATTCCTCTACATGTCCAGGGTCTTCCAATGATGCCATCATGTCATGATTATTAACAAAATTGCAATACATTGAAAAGATATTTTTCTCCCACTTCACCCACAGAATTTCTCTTCCATTTTCTACTTTTTACCTACAAAGAAGTAATAACTTAGATATCATCATAATTGATCAGTCATCTAGTAACCATTAGAGCTCATTCTGTGGGATAGGAAGGAAAAAACAAGCAAGCAAAGGCTGAGCTTTACGTAAAATTTTATGTTTCAATACCTCTAAGTAAAATCTCCAATACAGATATTCAAGAACAAAAGAAGCTATCCTCAGACTATGTCAGAATTATAATTGGTTTACTAATTCTACCATATACACACACACACACACATACACACACACACACACACACACACACTCACACACGCACACCACAACTATTGTAGTACTATTTTGGAGCTCAGTGTGAATGAAAGGGGCAGATTCTTTGAATCCATATTTAGCACATGTTTTTCCAACTTCAGGGGACACACACACACACACACACACACACACACACACACACAGAAACTGTGATAAAAATTTAAAAATCTAAAGTCAGAGGCTGATAGAACAGTTTCAATGTGCATTTGAAGTTCACTTGTTCATGTTACAAGTTAAACTCTGTAACTTAAATTCTGGGAGGGATCACACAGCAAGGCTGCTGTTCTTCCCCCAATCCTCAAACTAAATAATCCAAAGACAGCTGCTAGCAATGCAGGGTATGAATGCACCCCGTCTCCACTCCTATGTTTCCATCTTCACTTTCCCATGGTGCTCTATTCTACTCATTTGTTCTGCAACCTGAAGTGGGCCTAAGTGCTCTCAATAAATGGTCCCTTTGCAGAGCCCTCATTACTGCTTGTTTCATATCTTTAAGCAAGGAACCTAGGTAGAGGGAAGAGCATTATATTAGAAGTTAGTAACCCTGGATTTTAACCCTGGTTTGAAGGGAAAAAAAATCACTCTTCATTTTTCTATGGACTTCAATTTTTCTCCTTTAGAGCTAGATGGTTGAGATAATTGCTATGTTGCCGTCAGGCTAACTTTCCATGATTCACCAGTGCTTATTTGCCTCATTGGCTAACTGTGGTTTTATTTCTAGGTTTCTCTTTTTTCCCCTTTTCATAAATAGCTAGGTTAAACAATTGGGATATAAATAATTGAAAGCCCACTTAGTTGTTTAATTATGAAATATACAGGGCTCATATTCCGAATAAATGAATCTGCAAAACAGATAACTGCTCTGCAGAGTAAAATAATACTATCACTTCAGTCAATACAGTAATAATGATGATCTTCAACTCACAGGCTCTAGATTAAATAGCTCAAAACCCAACACACACACACATACGAGGTCTGACAATTAAGTTTGAGAACTTGTTGCAATGCTGTTGCTAACCTTTTTTGATATCAGATGGATTATTCCTTATAAATTTAACCAACTGGAAAAACAGTTAACCAAATTTACTATTTGGAAGTGGTGAAAAGGCTGCGTGAAAAAGTTAGATAACCTGAACTTTTTGCCAACTCATGGCTCTTGCATCACAACAATGCACCAGCTCACATGGCACTCACTGTCTGTGAGGAAGTTTTTAGCCAGTAAACAAATAACTGTATTGGGACACCCTCCCTACTCACCTGAACTGGCCCCCAATGGCTTCTTTCTTTACCCAAAGATAAAGGAAATATTGAAAGGAAGACATTTTCATGACATTCAGGACATCAAGCATAATATGATGACAGCTCTGATGGCCATTCCAGAAAAAAACTTCCAAACTTACTTTGAAGGGTGGACTAGGTGCAAGCATCAGTGCATAGCTTCCCAAGGGTAGTACTTCGAAGGTAACTGTAGTGATATTCAGCAATGATGTATGTAGCACTTTTTCTAGGATAAGTTCTCGAACTTAATTGTCCAACCTCGTACATGCATATTCATTCACTCACAAATATGAATTACAACAGCTAACAAATATAATGAGAAAATATTTATTAGAAAGCAAATGAACAAATACTTGACATTGTGTTACAAAGACTGTCCCAGGACAATTCTCACCCAATCTACTTTTTACTTCATGTCGGAAGAGAATTGTGGTTTTAAAGACAGATTAGCTGTCATAAATGGCTGGTATAAGAGGCACTCCAGGTATCTCAGTGATGATGGTGATAGCAACTTCCATTTATTGAACAAGTATTATGTGCCTGGCAATATAATTTTGTGTCAGGTAGATGAAAATATCCTTATATACTAAATATATGTACTTCACATATTAAAGCTCAAGAAGACTAAGTTACTAAAGGTTATAAAACTAGTAAGTAGCTCTGCCATTACTTTAGTTTTTGTAAATAATGATGTGTTATTTGTAGTCCATATCTAAGACTCAGAGTGGGGGATGCACAAGAATGTAAATCAGCCAATTGCTCCTCAGGAATCTCCTGTACTCCCCTCACTTTTCTGTCTCAGTATCCTTTACATTATGAAGTTCATCCATTTTCTTGAGAATTTTCTTGTCAGAGTCTGTATGAACCTTTCCGATCCATCTGTCTCTCCAATCCTTTTTTATGTCTTTTTGACTAACCCACTCTGTCAACGTGTCTCTGTCTCTCCTAGTCTTTCCCTGTCCAGATTTCTCTCTAGTAAGAGAGAAACCTTGAAGTCACTATGCTGAAAAGACAAATAAATGTAGAACCTAACATTACATTAGTCTCTGAAGCCAATGCAAAACATCTGTGGACATGTAGCTGTGTTCAATTTGCTTTCCACTGGCTGTTTCAAACTCATAAAAGCAGAGAGTAGAATGGTGGTTGCTAGGATCTGGGTGTGGGGGAAATGGAGAGTCACAGGGTACTATGTTTTAGTTATGCAGGAGGAATAAATTTGGAGATCTAATGTACAGTGTGGTGACTATCCTTAATACTACTGCATTGTATACTTGAAATTTGCTAAGAGAGTAGATTTTAAGTGTTCTCACCACAAAAAAAGAATGGTAACTATGTGAGAGATGTATATATTAATTAGGTTGATTATGATAATCATTTTTCACAGTGTACAAGTGAATACACAGTGTATACCAAAACATCACATTGTACACCTTAAATATATGCAATTTTTATTTGTCAGTCATACCTTAATAAAGCTGGAAAAAATATGTAAAAACAATGAAATTTTAAAAAGTGGTCAGGGAAGACCTTTCTAAGGAGATAATAACTGAGCAGAAACCTGAAAGAAAAGAGGGAGCAAGCCATGAAAAGGTCTGAGGTAAACCACTCACAAAATAAAGGAAAGCAAGTGTAAAGGATTTGAATCAGAGAATGAGTTTTTGCATTCTTAGAACAATAAGAATGCCATGGTGCTTGGAAAAGAGTGAATGGAAGGGAGAGTGATAAGAAATATGTCAGAGAGCTAAAAAAATGTGGAGTCTGGTAAGCCATGGTAAATGAGTTTGGAGTTTATTCTCAGTGCAGTGGGAAACCACTGGAATATTGAAAGAAGGAGGGTGGCATGGTGGTATGATGTATGTTTTTAAATGCTCAATCTAATTGCTGTGCGGTGGATAGGCCAGTGAAGTGCTACTGCAAGTATGTAGGTAAGTCAAGGCAAGATTGATAGTGGCTTGAACTAGAAATATAATAGTGGAGATGGTGAAAAGTATCTTGATTTTGGATAAATTTTGAAGGTAAAACTGACGTGTCTTGTTGATGGATTGGATTAAGGGTATGAAGAAAAGAGAAGGGTCAATAATGATTCCTAGATTTTTGACTCTAGCAGTTGAGTAAGTGATAGTGACATTTATTGAGACAGGAAGTGCCGAGGGAGTTGCCAGTCTGGGATAGGAAGACTCCAAAGTTCTATTTTGTCCATACTGAGTTTGAGTTTCCTCCAAGCAGAGTTTTCATAGACAGTTGGATATATGAGTCTGGGCAAGGCCAGGGATGGTGATGTATTACTTAAGCAAATACTTTGCGATAAACTTGAGATTAAGGACCACAAAGTATATACTAAAATATAATAACAAAAGGCACAGCCAATCAGGAAACCTGTAGTGGAATTTGCAATATAGTGCAACATATGTCTGTAGGACAAACTTAGGAACATTTACAAGTAAAAAGGTTTGTTACAGATGATTATAAATTAATATAAAGTAACATTTGCCAAAATACCCAAGGGGGTAAAAAATGAACATTTATTTGAGGATGAGGTGGGGGCTAATGCAGAGTTTCCTAAAAGGTCAACAAAAGTAGGATTAATGAAAAAGTGTGATTTCTTTTCTGCTTGATAAAGACCCAATAACTGGACAGTATTGTGTAGATTTAATTTAAATATTTGCCATTTAATATTTTTAAGAACCCAAAAATGATGTGAGTGGTACATTTAGTGTGTGTGTGTATTTGTGTGTGTGTGTNTATTTGTGTGTGTGTGTGTGTGTATGTGTGTGTGTGTGTGTGTATGTGTGTGTGTGTGTGTGTGTGTGTGTAATGTACTTGCCATTCTGGTTTCAGTGCCTTTGTTGGGGGGAAAAACAATTAGAAAACAGGTAGCTCATGCAATCCTGTTGCAATTATCCAGATTCACAATAAGCTAACCAAGGAAATTGAAACAGTAAAGCCTGTCACTCATTCATGAGATCATGGAACTAAAAGAGGAGCACAGGTTGAGCAAGAGGCTGGGAACTACACCAATTAGATGGAACACACTTTCCATTAAGCACTGTTCCACAGTTTGTCTTAAAAGTGGCTTCAGCTGCAACTGAACTGTTCCTATGGGAAGCAAATTTGCTCCTTGAATGTGGTCTCCATTCTCCATCATTCATGTCATGGTGCAGATATGTATGGACATGCACAAAGATATCTCTAGCACACATAACAATAGTAAACATAAAGTACACTAGTGTGTTGAAATAAAAATATACAACCTTTTGCAATTTACAGATTTGCAGATGCCCGAGGGTAAAAGATGTGTTTTAAGAAATTAAGGTTGAGAAGAATGTTGCAGTACCTTTGCACCAGGGGCTTTTTTTTTCCTTTGAGGGGAGGGTGGTAAGGGGTGGGTAGAAAGACTAAAGGCTTGGGAAACCCTATCATAACACCAGGTTCCCTAATCTGTTACTTTAGTGGCCATTATAACTCAGTAGCCATGGCTTAGTTTTTAATTGCTATCTTAAATAACAAGATTCAGAATTCTTAAGCAAAGCCTGAAGGGAAAAAGTCAATGAAAATGGAAAACTTTTTTGAATGACTGCAAACACCCGCAATTAACTCTAGGGTTTTTGTTTTCTCTTCTTTCTTTTTTTTTGGGGGGGGGGGTGGTGGAAAATGAGTGCAGATAACACAACATTAAGAATGTGGATATACTCCTTAGGGCAAAGATCTTGGAAAAGTTAAATCCTACTGGAAGGATTAAAGAAATCCTGTAAAAACTATTATTTTACATAACTTTGAAAAGCATTTTCTGCAGCTTTAACTCTTTGAAACACTATTGTCACCTAATTCCCCATCTTGTTTGCACGTCTGTTGATAATATTGAATGGCGAGGTAATAGCCCTATCCATGGTCCAGAATTTTACATGTGTGCAAAGGTCTGTTTAGGGTAATTTTTGAGAAACCAGGATCCTGAATTTATACAGATTGTCAGAGTGGAAAAAAGATGCAAAAGGAAGACTTAAACAGTTAAACTTCTAATGCATACTTCACTTTCTGCCATTCTCCAAGCAGTGTACTTGGGTCTGTGCTACTCTTGGTCTCTCAGTCCAGTGTTTGCTGCTGCTTATAATAGGAACCACACCCTACTCATCTTTGTAGCTTCAGCATTTCAAACAGCTTTGCCTTGAGCAAGTGTTCTAGTGCTTCTCTTGAGTCTGTCTTTGCGCCAGGGATTTTTCTAGGTGCTATGAGATAAAACAGGAGATAAGACCAACAAAGTCATTACCCCCAAAAGGCATAAATTCCAGGTGGAGGGTGGAGCAGGGGGAATAAACAAATATAAAATATCTCAATGATAAGTGTTATAAGAAAAATAATGCAAGGAATTGGGGTAGGGAAAGACAGAGGCTTATAATTTTAAGTAGTATAATTAAGGAAAAGCCTCTTTGAGGAGAAATTTTGGCATAGACTTGAATGAAGTAAGGGAGGAGTCATGCAGAGATCTGCAGAGATGGTAGTGAGATTGCATTATAGGTTGAGCGAACAAGTCTAAAGGCCCAAAGGCCCTAAGGCCCTAAGGCATGCTTACTGTGCTCTCAGAACAGCAAGGAACCCAGTGTAGCTGAACCACAATGGTGATAAGAAAAGTGCTAGGTGGTAAGGTTGAAAAGGTCAAGGTCAGATAATGTAAGGGCTTACAGATAAATAAATGTAATAGGAAGCCAATGGAATATTGGGTTTTGAGAAAAGAAGGGAGGGAGCATAATCTCATCTAATTTACAGTCTGGCCAATGTGTGAGGAACTGACTGGGGTGGGAGGTGGGAAGTGGGCATAAAGGGAATCTGAGAGATGAAGTAGGAAGCTAGTGCAACAGATGATGGTGGCTAGGACTAAGTAGTTGCCGTGGAATCTGTGAGAAATGGTCTAATAGGAGACATATTTTGAAGGTTATTCAGCATGTACTACGTGCGATTTCACTATTCTTTATTTCCCAACTTTCGTTATTACCTCCACATCTGTTGATCAAACTATGAACTCATCTATGCCTGGGGATACTCGACTGCTGAAATTTTAAACTTTATTATCCCACTCTGACTATAATAACCTCTAATCCATTCTCTTTTTAAATATTTTTATTAAAAATACAGCTAAAATACAATATTATATTAGTTTCAGGGGTACGCCATACTTATTCAGCAATTATATACCTAAAAAAGTGATCACCACAATAAGTCCAGCAACCACCTGACATCATACCACGCTATCACAATGTTATTGTCTATATTCCCCATGCTGTACATTACATCCCCATGACTTATTTGTTTTATACCTGGAAATTTAGACCTCTTATTCTCCTTCTCCCTTTTTTACATTTTTCAATTACAGTTGACATTCAATATTATTTTATATTAATTTCAGGTGTACAGAATAGTGGTTAGACATTTATAGAATTTACGAAGTGATCCCTATGACTAATACTCACCTGGCACTATACATAGTTATTACCATATTATTGATTATAATCCCTGTGCTTTACATCCTCATGACTATTTTGTAAGTACCAATTTGTACTTTTTAATTCCTTCCCCCTTTACATCCAGCCCCTCCAACACCCTCCCATTCTATCACTCCAACAAAGCTAGTACCTATCTGACACCATACATAGTTATTACAATATTATTGACTATATTCCTTATGCTGTACCCTACATCCCCATGACTACTTTTAACAACCAATTGTACTTCTTAATCCCTTCCCCTTCTTTCATCTAAACCCCCAAACCTCCTTCCATCTGGCAAACATCAAAATGGTTTCTGTATCTATGACTTTGTTTCTCTTTTGTTAATTTTGTTCTTAGATTCCACATATAAGCAAAATCACATTGCACCTGTCTTTCTTTGGTCTAATATACTCCACTCTGCACAACAATCTCAGGTCCATCCATGTCACCGCACATGGCAAGGACACATTCTCTTCTATGGCTGAATAATATTCCATTGCATATATGTACCACCTCCTCTTTATCCATTGTTCCATCAACAGACACCCAGGCTGCCTCCACATTTTGGCCATTGTAAACAATGCTGCAATGAACACATGGATGCACTCATCCCCTCAAAGTAGTGTTTTGGGTTTCTTTGGATAAATACCCTGAAGTAGGATCCCTGGAACCTTCATTGTCTATTCTTATAGCCTTTATTTTAAAGTCTATTTGGTGTTGTGTAAGTATTGCTCCCCAGCAATTTTTTTAATTTCTATTTTCATGAAATATCTTTTTTTATCCCTTTACTTTCTGTCTGTCTGTGTGTGTCTTTCAATCTGAAGTGTGTCTGTTGTAGGCAGCATATGTAAGTGTTTTGTTTTCTTATCTATTAATCCACACTATGTCTTTTGATTAGAATATTTAATCGACTTACATTGAAAATGATTGTTGATAGATATGTAGCTATTGCTATTTTATTATTTTTAATTTTGACTTTTTCCCATCTTTTATTACAGAATTGTACACCTGAAACCTCTGTAACTTTATTAATCATTGTCACCCCAACAAACTTTAATTAAAAAAAAAGAAGAAGGTGTCCCTCTAAGATTCCTCATAATACTGGTTTGGTGGTGATGAACTCCTTTAGCTTTTTCTTGTGTGGGAAGCTCTTTACCGGTCCTTGGATTTTAAATGATAGCCTTGCTGGGTAGAGTAATCTTGGTTGTAGGTCCTTGCTTTTCATCACATTGAATATTTCATGCCAATGCCTTCTGGCCTGCAAAGTTTCTGTTGAGGAATCAGCTGACAGTCTTATGGAAATTCGCTTATAAGTTACTAGATGCCTTTCTCTTTCTGCTTTTAGGATTCTCTCTTTGTGTTTAACCTTTGCCATTTTAATTATAATGCATCTTGCTGTGGGCCTGTTTGGGTTCAGACTGTTTGGGACTCTCTGCAATTACGAGACTTGTATGTCTATTTCCTTTGGCAGGTTAAGAAAGTTTTCAGTCATTGTTTCTTCAAATAGGTTCTCAATCTCTTGCTTTCTCTCTTCTCCTTCTGGTACCCCTATGATGCGAATGTTGTTACACCTCATGTTATCCCAGAGGTCTCCTAAACTTTCCTCATTTTTTTGGATTCTTCTTTGTTTTTACTGTTACAATTCAGTGTTTTCTGCTTCCTTGCCTTCCAGATCATTGATTAAATACTCTGCTTTATCTAGTCTGCTGGGGATTCCTTCTAGTGCATTCTTCATTTCAGTTATGGTATTCTTCATTTCTGACTGGTTCTTTTTATGGTTTCTATGTCCTCTTTTATGCTTGCTATCTCTTTGTTGAAGTTCTCACTAAACATCCTTATAACCATTGTTTTGAACTCTGTCTCTGGTAGGTTGCTTGCCTCCATTTCATTTAGTTATTTTTCTGGATGTTTTTTCCTGTTATTTCATTTGGGGTACATTTCTTTGTTTCCTCATTTTGGCTGCCTCTCTGTGTTTATTTCTATGTATTAGGTAGCTCTGCTATGTTTCCTTGTCTTGGCTGGGTGGCCTTATGTAGGAGGTGGCCTGTGGGGCATAGTGGCACAGTCTCCCTGGTCACCTGAGCCAGGTTCTCCAGGAATGTCTCTTGTGTGGGTTGTGTGCTCCCTCCTCTTATAGTTGAACCTTGATTGCTATTGGTACACCAGTGGGTGGTGTTGACCCTCAGCATGACTGGCTGTGGGGGTTAGCCAATTCCACAGCTTATGGGCTGCTGTGCAGGAGGCTTATCACACTGAGTGGGATTCATCCCAGTGGGGTCTGGTGCCTGTTGAGACTGCCTTTTGGGTGTGCCACTTGTGGGGCTAACTAGGTGATGCTCTGCTTTGGCCTGAAGGCAAACTCCAAGTATGTTGGTTCTGGGGCCTCTTGGGTGGAGCTCCAGTGCAGTCCCAAGTTAGCCACTGCTTGTGACTGGCAGGGGAGAACATGGTAGGAGCTACAAATAAATCTATGTTTGGTCACTGACTATGCTGTACCAGAAGGCATGTGGGAGAGACCTGGCTGTGAGCTGAGGATGGCTGCACCAGTACCAGGTCTGGGGTAGCTCCACAAAAATCCAGGATACCCACAGGCTGACTGCCACCTGTGGGCTCTTTTAAGGTTCAGCTGCTGAGAAAGCACCTTGTGGTATGTACATTGGGTGAGGCAGGGTCTTAGTGAGTCAACCAGTTAGAGCAACAGAGCTTACCAGGCCAATCAGATTCAGATTTGGCTGTGTGGGGGCAGGTTCAACATAGGATAGATGGTGTCCACCTGCCAGCTGCATGGGAGAAGGACCCCTCACTGAGAAAATGCTGACTATTTTCCAGTCTTTCTCCTGAACTAACATACTTCAATCTGCCTGCCATCTGTCTCCGAGGCTCCCCGAGTCACCATCCCTCTGCTGGAGCCCAAGATGAGTGTCTGTGAACAAGGGAGTCTGTGCTTGGGCCATTTAAGAGGACATCTAGGTTTTCTTCAGCATTCCATCCCACCTGAATGGTCAAAATCACCACTGTTTTTCATAGCCAGATTTTGTGGGGGCTCCTCTTCCTGACACCAGTACTCCAGGCTGAGAACCCTGGTGTGAGGTGCTGGGGTCCCTCACTCATCTGGGGGGAACCTCTGCAGTCAAGGTATTCTTCCTAATTCTCAACCACCACAGGGTGGTTTGTGGCCCATTCCATGTCTCCGCCCCTCCTACCAGTTTTGACATGGCTTTTTCTTTATATATTAGGTTATAGGACTTCTATGAGTTCTGCAAATTAAGTCCATGAAGTTATCCTAGAAAAACTGCTACATACCTCATTGCTGAATATCAGTACAATCACCTTTGAAGTATTTCCCTTGGGAAGCTATGCACCGATGCCAGCACGTAGTCTACCCTTCAAAGCAATTTTGGAACTCTTTTTCTGGAATGGCCATCAGAGCTGTCATTGTATTACCCTTGATGTCCTGAATGTCATCAAAATATCTTCCTTTCAATATTTCCTTTATCTCCGGGTAAAGAAAGAAGTCATTGGAGGCCAGATCAGGTGAGTAGGGAGGGTGTTCCAATATAGTCCTTTGTTTCCTGGCTAAAAACTCCCTCTCAGACAGTGCCATGTGAGCTGGTGCATTGTTGTGATGCAAGAGCCATGAATTGTTGGTAAAAAGTTCAGGTTGTCTAATTTTTGCATGCACTCTTTTCAGCATTTCCAAATAGTAAACTTGGTTAACTGTTTGTCCAGTTGGTACAAATTCATAATGAATAATCCCTCTAGGAAAAAAAAAGTTTAGCAACATCGTTGCAACAAGTTTGTGAGCTTAATTGTCAGACCTCGTATTCAGCTAGACTTCAGATGGCTCTCCAGGTAGATGCGCTATAATTTACTTTATTTTTTTTTTATTTTTTTATTTTTTTTTATTGTTAGTTTCAAGTGTACAGAACAATACAATAGTTACCCTTTTCACCCTCACCAGGTAACAACCCCTCTCCCCCCATCTATTGCCCTCCCACCCCCGATATCATGCTTATCTATTACAATTCCATTTAATCCATTCCCGCTCTCTACTCCATGTCCCGAGACTATATTTACTTTAAATTTAATATGTTCATGGAAGGACAAAGGAACAGCATTTATCTACTCTTCCATTTTGTATCTCTCACCTCTAATCCTTTCTGTTCTTTACTTCCTTTCCTTACGCTACACTCATATTTCACCCTATGGATATCTCTAGTCTTTTTACTCCCAGTAGCTTTCTTACTAGGTTCCCAGACCTCTTTGGTCATTCATTCTTCATAAATCAGCACAGACTGCATCATTCACCATCTTATCTTCTATCTGACATCCATCAACAAAACTGTTTCTTCTATTTACCTCTCCTTTCAAGTCACCTAGAAACTCCCATGCCTCCAGTCAGCAAACTATCTCACCTCCTTCACAGTGCTAGAATTTCTAAGCATATCATTCTATACTTGTAAACGTATCTACAGACATATCCATTTTCCCTGATTTGCATCTTTCTGTTCCCGTTTCCTGTTCCAGTCGAAAGAATCCCTTTGCCTGTGTGCTCTGTATATTATCTTTTCGCATTTATTTAAGGTCCAAAGTCCATCATGTATCCCCTCCCTCTAGTTTCCCCAAAGAGTTTCCCCATCAATCCTCTAGTCTCTCTCTATACCATATAATGTCTTACTTTCTCTATATCCATTGCATGGAAATAGTAGTTTAAATTCACCACTGCTTCTCTTTCATTGTCTATCTACTCTTCAGCCTCCTTTGATTTGGCTTCCACTTTATCAACCCACTGAAATTTCTTTTGCTAGGGCCACAATGGGCCTTCCAATTGCCAAACTGAATGGACAAATTTTAGCGTTTAAATAAAAACCATACTTCCTTTATCCAGCACATAAGGACTTTGGTGTTGTGGCCCTTACTTACATTTCTAGGTTCATTTCCCTAATCTCCCTCTACACACCCTTCTATCCAACCATGTTCAACAATTTGCAATTCAAGAGTGAGCAATGATTTTTTTTTTTGCCCCAACAATTTGCATATGCTGTTTTTCCCTACTGGAAATGTCTTGTTTACCTGATGGACTTCGATTTCAAGCCTATACTTAATGTTACAACCAGATGAAAACTTACCAGATCTCCCTAGTCACATCCTGTTCTGTACCACCATAACATCTCATACCTATAGCACTGACTGCATCTCTGTAATATTTCATTCACAAGTCTCTCCCCTGAGACCTTGGGGGCAGTGAGGAGACAACATTCTAATTATCTTTATACCTTTATTTCCTCAGAACTTAGAACAACATATATTTGATGTCTAGTAAATCTTTGATAACTAAATAAATGGATGATTATTATCAATAAACATTTATTCAGGATCTACTATTGTCAGACACTGTGATATATATATATATAT
>NW_017732387.1:249834-256229 GCF_001890085.2 Hipposideros armiger | reverse complement strand
CTTTTCACCAACACCTGAACTTTTTGCCAACAATTCATGGCTCTTGCATCACAACAATGCACCAGCTCACACAGCACTGTCTGTGAGGGAGTTTTTAGCTAGTAAACAAATAACTGTATTGGAACACCCTCCTTACTCACCTGATCTGGTCCCCAATGACTTCTTTCTTTACCTGAAGATAAAAGAAATATTGAAAGGCAGACATTTTTATAACATTCAGGACATCAAGGGTAATACGACAACAGCTCTGATGGCCATTCCAGAAAAAGAGTTCCAAAATTGTTGTGAAAGATGAACTTGGTGCTGGTGTCAGAGCACAGTTTTCCAAGGGGAGTACTTCAAAGGTGACCATAGTGATAGTCAGCAATGAGGTCTGTATCATTTTTTTCTAGGATGGGTTCCTGAAGTTAATTTTCCAACCTCATACATCAGCAGTACATTAGTGTCCATTTAACAATATGATAATCAGTACTAGACATTATCACTCATTTTCATTTTTAAGTTGGTAGGTGAAAAACACTATCTTATTTTTGGTTTAATTTTCACCCCTGATTTTTAGTGAGAATGATTTCTTTTTTTTCATATATTCACTATTTGTATTTTTGTGAATATTCTTTCAAGTATTTTAGCCATTTTAAGTATTACCATATTCTTAGAGGTTTTAAACCAAGGTCCCTTAAAAAAAACCTTCATCAGCCAACATTTCAAAACTCATAACCTACTTCTACAGTCTCGTGAAAGAAAAATACACACTGCCAATCTTCATATTATGTGTCATTTTATAACTTTTCAGCGAATAAGCTTTCTCATGTATTTCTCATGTGAACTGATTATAGTCCCTTCTTCTTGTTTACTATTCACTCAAGAAGGCAACAATATGCCAGTCATGCCACCCCCCAACCAAGGACAGCCCTGTTATCCTAATATGTCTCCTAGAACAGAATGATGACATCATTTAGTACTTCATACAAGGGACAAAATAAGTGGCAGCGTTAATACACTTCATTTTGTTTTATGCTAGAAAGTTCTGCTTTGTTGACTTACTTAAATACTCCTAAACTGATAACCTTTTCACACTGCTGCCTATTTTAGAAAGGATAACATTACAAAATATTGCTGAGTGAATACGAACATATACCCAGTTTAAAAAATGAATTAGAATAGACTTGCAAAGAATCCCTTAACCAAGACAAGGGACAACTTATTCCAAGCAAGTAGAGAAGAATGACAATTGCGATTATTTTACTACTTATGTGTATTCTGCATAGAAAGCGGTCTGGGGGTGTGGTAGAAAGGGAAGGTGTGAACTTCTCACAATATTTTGTATATATTTTAATGTTTTACACTTACATGAAGTTTGTTAAAATTTTTATTTGTCTCCCTTTAAAAAGGGGCATGCACAAACAATTACACTACTTCTAAATCTCTCTTCTTGGGAATAAGAAGTCTATCCAACTGTTTCTTACATTTCTTTCCACTGACTACTTTTGTCACACTCTTCTCACCTCTGTCCTTCTAAGGCATTTTGTAATGTGTTGAAGCTGTTCTTACTGATCACCTGTTGCCTTGTTCTTTTCTTGTGTGATGGGGCTTTGAGGGAGGCTGTTTTTTTTTTGTTTGGTTGGCTAGTAAGTCTTGGACAAGTGATTTGTTAATTCAATTGCTTTGTTGTTCTAGTACAGCAAGTTGTGTTTGTGACGTAATTATGAAAGAGACATGCTTTTCTTGACTAGCAGAGGTTGGTGAGATGTGGCATGGAAGATTATATTGTTTATCCACTCAAGACCAGGCTAAAGCAGTCTGTGGATTTGGCAGCAAATGTTGCTGACAGCAGCAGGAAGAAGACCTCATCTGGAACACAGAGTATGAATATTGTTTATATGATTTCCAAGCTAGCTCTCTTTTTACAGGGAGTGAATTTCTTTGTTTTAATATTGTTTTAAAAAAGGATTTCATCCTGCAAGCTAGGCATAGCTATTCTACTACATTTGTTACACTGAGATCTCCTCACAGTGTTGCTAAAAATGTTTACATTGAAAAGAAAATGTCATTTCAACATAAAGCATCACACAGCAGCAGCAAAACCTGAATTGGAAACTGGATGGCCCCTCTGGCTCAGCTGAGTTGGAAAAAACAGTCACAGTGATAAAATAGCAAAGCCTTCAACTTTATGTGATTCATGAGGCATTGGTTTCTAGTGCAGACCATGAATAGGATATCAGGTATTTACTTTTGCAGTAAATGATGTTAGGGACTGTTGGGGATGGGGAGCAGAGGTAAGTTCTAAGAAAAAATAGCCTCTTCATGGTGCTTACATGTTCCTCTGTGAACTCTTAAGATAATCTGTTTTTTCAAAATCATGTAATCATTGACTTGGTAAGAACCTTGGATGTCCATTAAGGTTTATCAGAGTGCTGACACCTAGTAGGGATTCCTTAACTATTTGTCTCATGATGGACTTAATAAATGGATGAATGCATAAATAAACCACATGCCAGAACCCTTCTACAGTTACCTTACAGGTGGTCATCCAGCTTCTGCCTGAGTACCTCAAGTGTCAAGAAGTTCACCACCACTTGAGTAATTCAGTCCAGCTTTCAATAGCTCTGATTAACAGAAAGTTTGTCCTAAGAGAACTAAAATGAGTCTCCTTGTGGCTTCCACCTATTTATTTCTCCCGTTTGTAATGCTTGGAGTCATGAAGAGTAAATTGAATTCTTCTTTACTAGACCTTAATACAAGGTCAGACAATTAAGTTCATGAACTCCTCCTAGAAAAAGTGCTACATAAATCATTGCTGAGTATCACTACACTCACATTCAAAGTACTCCCCTTGGGAAGCTATGCACCAACACAAGCCCCCAGTCCACCCTTCAAAGCAAGTTTGAAACTCTTTTTCAGGAATGGCCATCAGAGCTGTCATCGTATTACCCTTGATGTCCTGAATGTCATCAAAATGTCTTCATTTCAATATTTCCTTTATCTTTGGGTAAAGAAAGAAGTCATTGGGGGCCAGATCAGGTGAGTAAGGAGGGTGTTCCAATACAGTTATTTGTTTACTAGCTAAAAACTCCCTCACAGACTGTGCTGTGTGAGCTGGTGCATTATCGTGATGCAAGNTTTACTTTATTTTTTTTTTATTTTTTTATTTTTTTTTATTGTTAGTTTCAAGTGTACAGAACAATACAATAGTTACCCTTTTCACCCTCACCAGGTAACAACCCCTCTCCCCCCATCTATTGCCCTCCCACCCCCGATATCATGCTTATCTATTACAATTCCATTTAATCCATTCCCGCTCTCTACTCCATGTCCCGAGACTATATTTACTTTAAATTTAATATGTTCATGGAAGGACAAAGGAACAGCATTTATCTACTCTTCCATTTTGTATCTCTCACCTCTAATCCTTTCTGTTCTTTACTTCCTTTCCTTACGCTACACTCATATTTCACCCTATGGATATCTCTAGTCTTTTTACTCCCAGTAGCTTTCTTACTAGGTTCCCAGACCTCTTTGGTCATTCATTCTTCATAAATCAGCACAGACTGCATCATTCACCATCTTATCTTCTATCTGACATCCATCAACAAAACTGTTTCTTCTATTTACCTCTCCTTTCAAGTCACCTAGAAACTCCCATGCCTCCAGTCAGCAAACTATCTCACCTCCTTCACAGTGCTAGAATTTCTAAGCATATCATTCTATACTTGTAAACGTATCTACAGACATATCCATTTTCCCTGATTTGCATCTTTCTGTTCCCGTTTCCTGTTCCAGTCGAAAGAATCCCTTTGCCTGTGTGCTCTGTATATTATCTTTTCGCATTTATTTAAGGTCCAAAGTCCATCATGTATCCCCTCCCTCTAGTTTCCCCAAAGAGTTTCCCCATCAATCCTCTAGTCTCTCTCTATACCATATAATGTCTTACTTTCTCTATATCCATTGCATGGAAATAGTAGTTTAAATTCACCACTGCTTCTCTTTCATTGTCTATCTACTCTTCAGCCTCCTTTGATTTGGCTTCCACTTTATCAACCCACTGAAATTTCTTTTGCTAGGGCCACAATGGGCCTTCCAATTGCCAAACTGAATGGACAAATTTTAGCGTTTAAATAAAAACCATACTTCCTTTATCCAGCACATAAGGACTTTGGTGTTGTGGCCCTTACTTACATTTCTAGGTTCATTTCCCTAATCTCCCTCTACACACCCTTCTATCCAACCATGTTCAACAATTTGCAATTCAAGAGTGAGCAATGATTTTTTTTTTTGCCCCAACAATTTGCATATGCTGTTTTTCCCTACTGGAAATGTCTTGTTTACCTGATGGACTTCGATTTCAAGCCTATACTTAATGTTACAACCAGATGAAAACTTACCAGATCTCCCTAGTCACATCCTGTTCTGTACCACCATAACATCTCATACCTATAGCACTGACTGCATCTCTGTAATATTTCATTCACAAGTCTCTCCCCTGAGACCTTGGGGGCAGTGAGGAGACAACATTCTAATTATCTTTATACCTTTATTTCCTCA
Source organism: Hipposideros armiger (assembly GCF_001890085.2). NCBI lineage: Eukaryota > Metazoa > Chordata > Mammalia > Chiroptera > Hipposideridae > Hipposideros > Hipposideros armiger. Next base: position 251,687 of record NW_017732387.1, on the reverse strand, counting down.
GAACTTAGAACAACATATATTTGATGTCTAGTAAATCTTTGATAACTAAATAAATGGATGATTATTATCAATAAACATTTATTCAGGATCTACTATTGTCAGACACTGTGATATATATATATATATTATATATATACATATATACATATAAATGTATATATATATATATATATATATATATATATTAACATAGGATAATCTACATTAAGTGCAAATTGGATGATAAGGACAAGTGCTATGGGACTATGAACGAAGAAGGAAGAAGTAGTCTGGGATAGATGGTCACAGTAAGTTTGAACTTGGTCCCAAAGGGCTGAAGGAATTTTGTCAAATAGAGTAAAGGAATGACCCTTTTTGACAGAAGATATGAAATGAACAAAGACATCAGGGCAGGGATGCATGTGCTGTGTTCAGGGAACTTGGAACAGAAATAATGATAAAAGTGAGAAGTTCAAGACATAGTTCTACCACTTTTTCACTCTGTGATCTTGAACTTCCTCATCATCACTAAAAGGACATTATGATGCTACCTACCTCATAGGGTTGTTGGGAAAATAAAATAACCAACCAACAAACAAATAAGTGTGTGTGTGTGTGTGTGTGTGTGTGTGTCCCATAGTAAGCACTAAATAAGTACTTTTTATTTATTTATTTATTTATTTTTAATTGGGTAATTGGGGGAGGGGAACAGTGTTGGGGAATTGGGGAAGGGGACTGGCCAAGTTGTTGTTCTTCAGTCTTCGTTGTCGAGGGCGCCAGTAGCCATCTAGCTTCCCGTCAGCAGTTAGTGGCCTCTAAGCTCAAGGTACTGTGTTCAATCTTAGTTGCAGGTGGGCGTAGCCTACCATCAAACAGGCAATGTTGTTGTTACACCAGCTGAGCCATCCTGCCACTCACCGGCAGCCAAGCGACAGCTCAGCTCAGGGCACAGCGTCACTGGGCCATGTGGAAATCGAACCAGCATCCCTGCGGCTCAGAACCCACACTCCCAAGCCAACTCTTAACCAACTGAGCCACTCGGCTGGCTCAATAAATGCTATTTTTGGTTATTATTATTAGGGAGGAGACAGGGATAAGAGAATATAGATTGAAGCCAGATTCTAGATGACTATAAATGACAGAGTTGTTTTTACTTTATCCCTTAGTTTATGAAACATATAAAGTGTTGCTTTAGGAAAATCAATATGAGATGTTGTATAGGATAGATTTAAAGGTAGAAATACTAATTAAGAATCAACTGCAGTTGTCCAGAAGTGAAATTCTAGGGCTTTAAATAATATGGTTACTATGGGAATGAAAAAGATAATAAAGCACTGGAGATAACTTAAAGGACTTGGTAATTAAATATTGGAGGTAAGGGAAAGAAAAGAGCCAATGAGACTCCAATATTTTTAAGGCTAAGTGGCTAAGACAGTGACACTGACTGTATTGGTAGGGAGTGGTAAGGAATTGTTTTGGGGAAGAAAGAAGATAAATTTGGTTTTGGAAAATGTAACTAACATTCATTGATTGTCTGTTTGGAATGGACATTAGTGTGAAGATTTGAATGATACAGAGACAACATCTCCACCCTCAAGAAGTTTGCAATTTAGTTGGGTAAATTAGACAATACATAAAATAACAGAGGGAACTATAAGATAAATACTGAAAGTTCTGAGTCCAGAAAACCTGGGAGGAAAAAAGCTGCACAACATACGAGGTCTGACAATTAAGTTCGCAAACTTGTTGCAACAATGTTGCTAACCTTTTTTTGATATCAGAGGGATTATTCATTATGAACTTGTACCAACTGGACAAACAGTTAACCAAGTTTACTATTTGGAAGTGCTGAAAAGGCTGTGTGAAAAAGTTAG
>NW_017732387.1:229223-246514 GCF_001890085.2 Hipposideros armiger | reverse complement strand
CTTCCAAATAGTAAACTTGGTTAACTGTTTGTCCAGTTGGTACAAATTCATAATGAATAATCCCTCTGATATCAAAAAAGGTTAGCAACATCGTTGCAACAAGTTCGCGAACTTAATTGTTAGGCCTCATGTATTGGAAGACTACCATTATTTCCTCTTCCCACTCCAAGTTTTCTCCAGTCATATTGGCTCCAATATTTCTACCTTCTACAGTATTCTCCATGTGGACATACTATTCCAGATGTGTGACTTGACACAAGAAAAGTAAGACTATCATATTTTTGTTAATAATAATAATAATAATAATAATAATAATAAGTGCATTGAATGTTTATACTTAACCCAGTGCTAAGTGTTTTACATGGATTTTTCTCATTTATTCCTTACAAGAGTCCTATGAGAAATGTATTATTACTATTATTATTATTATTATCATCATCATCTTGATTTTGCAGGTCTAGACACTAGGCTCTTCTAGTGCCACATGAGGTTGTATTCACTTTTTTGTTTTGTTTTATTTTGTTATGTTAGTTGATTCAAATGGATGCTGGTTAAAAATAATATTGACTAGGTAGTCCATCCCCAAAAAGAGTTTATTTGGGAAAAGAAGAAAAATTAAAAAGGGCTGCCACCCAGCACTTGCGAATGCATACCCGGCAAGCCACATGCACATATTCACCTGTGTTCTATAACAGGAACCACAGGGGTTTATGAAAGGGAAGCTAAGACCATACAGTTCAACTAGGTGGGCTCATGAACTTCCATGAGCTCAGCTCCTCTCATGGACCTCTCAGCCTGATCAGTTTCCTTAAAGTCCCAGTTCATCTTTATCATTCCTTACATTGCCAGTTCATCTTTATCGCTTGCGATAAAAAAAAAACTCTAGATCTTTTCCCCATTGATTGTTGTCAATTTTCTCTCTCAGTCCTCTGATTTTCTTAACTAAATGTAGAACTTTACATTTGAACCCATTAAATTTATTTTTATCAGTTTCATACTGCATTTCTTTCTCCTTTTATTCTGGGTGGCAGGTGCATTTTTTTCTAGCAATTTCATAAAATTCTATTTTGGTCTAAATAAACATTCAACATCATTTACAAAATTGAGTTATCATTCAAAATGTTAACTACGCTTCCCAGCTTTGTTTCTTTTCATATATGATAAACTTGCTTTCTGCATCATTATCCAAATAATAATAAAAACTGCTAAAAAGTTTAAGGTCATGAACAGAGTTGTATACCACAGTAAATAACTCTTTCCAGAATAACCAAAATCAACATTGTTCAGGTTCAGTTGTTCAATCCACCTAATAACCATTCTGCTTTAATTTTCTCATCTTATTGACCAGGATATTATGAGACACTTTGTCAAATAACTTGTTGAGAATAAGACATACTACATCTGGGGCATTCCCTTTTCAACCTATCTAGCCACCTCATTGAAAAAGGAAATGAGACTCTTTTGGTATGACTTTTTACCAATAGACCTTTGCTGTCTCCTAGATTTCCTCTATGTATGTATAAATCATCCACAATATTATATTTTTGTATTTTTTTCAAGGATCAAGTTTAAGTCTACCTGTCAATAATTTCCAGAATCCAACTATCCAGTCTTTTGGCATCTTTACAGATTTTCATGATTTGCTCAAAAATACTGATGCTGGTTCAGCAACCCAATCAGTACATTTTATTTACTTTATCTGAATTTAAGTGTTAAACCTACAAAAGAGGGCTCAGTGATATCTTGCTATTGTTTCCTTTCTCTTAGGCTTAATTTCTTTCCTTACTTCAAAAATATAGTCTGATTTTTGGTATTGATATCCCAGTTTCCTTTCTGTCCTCTCTTATTTCTCACTGGGCAAGACAAATAAATATGCCATTAGCAACTATCTGAACAAAAATGGATTCTAAACTAAAATATTCTCAAGATAAGAGCCATCCTTCGTACTTAGACAGTGTCATCATCTCTCACTTTCATTTGCAATCAAGATAAAATAAAACTCTCATCTAATCACATAAACACATTAAACAAATTTGATTCTGTAAACCATTGTAAATCAAAATCTGCTGTACTTACAGTAGAGGAAAACATTGGAGTGGGGGAAAGTAACCAAAATAAAAAGTGAGACACCAAAATTGTATAAAGTAATGCCAATAAAATAACAAAAGTCTCAAAAGCAATAAAAAACTACAAGACGTAATAGAGATAAAGATCTTACAGTTGATGATGAATGGACACTAGAAGGAACTCTAATATATTGTAAAAAATAATTGAAGTATTAGACATTTCAGAAATCAAGATGATGGATTTGGGAACAGTGGAGGTAAAAATTTACGATAATTTAAAGAAAACCGAAAGTTGTTTCTTGGACACACAATTTCCATGGTAGCAACACTAGCATTTTATCTCCCTATAATCTTACTCGGTAAAGTCTAAAGTGATGAATAATGTCCTGTAAATTATTTTATTTATCTTGTACTTAATTTATCTGCAAAAGATTCCTAATCAAACAGGAATGTGGCAGGATTAATGAGTGTGTCATAAGGATTAATCCTGGGAGCATGAAGAAGTATAGAGTGAGAAAGTGGTCCAAAAGCCAGGTAGCAAGCAGTTCTATTCCATTTGGCCCCAGGCCACCAGTGAAATCCCAAACAATGGTGTCTTGGTTCTTCTAACACACACATGAACACATATACATATACTTCTTGTTCTTCACTAACTTCCAGAGACCCCATCACATTTTGGTCTCAGATATAGGACCTCACATCCAATTGGCTGAGGTTTATCCTCCTCACCATTTTCTTCAAATTGTCTTACCTTAAGTTATTCACACTAATGGAGAGAAACTTTGATTATCTTGTATTTTTTGGAACGCATCATTTTTCTTTCATGAATGTGAATATTTGAAGGCTGACTGCACTATTTACCTACTAATCAAGCTTTGTTTCCTCCCATCTAAGGCTCTACTTTCACAAGACTTTTTTGCTGAGCCATGAGATCTGATGATGTTTAAAAAGAGAGAGTTGGCATGACCTTTTATAAAATACATGATTATGGTTGTGCCTATCTGAGATAAATGTCTGATGTGTGACTGTTTGCAGGAACCTAGTAAAAACCAGCTGAGAATATGCTTGGGTGTGGCACACCATCAGCTAATTAATAAAAAGTTTTTTCTGGAAATCTCTCTTGATGTGATAGAACTTATAAGTTGGAAACAAATTTCTAATGAACTGCTTGGTAAGAAAAAGACAGTTCTTATGTTTAGTAACTCACCCTAAAGAATAGCACTTCAGCTAGTTCCTTACTAAAAGATTTGTTATTTTGTATGCACATTATATGATAATCTTTTGACTAGTAAAAGAATATACTAATTTCTTAAAATTTGGTGAGCTGTTCCAGGAGCTATTTTGAACATTGAAGAAATATTATGTCTTAGGTCAAAATTTAGGGAAATGAGAATATGCTTAGACATATAGAAGAAATTGAATAGCCTTTGGTCAATAGTATCTGATTCAAAGGCAATTTTTCAGTGTTCAATTTCAGCATTCTTATGGGCAACCATTCTACTCAATCCATGTCACTGTAACAGACAAGAATCATTCCAAAATAGCCTCCAGTCAGCTTCCTTTTTCAAACCAAACAGAAACATTAATTTAAAAATAAAACATCTTTCACCCATCTGTGAGGCTGACTTTTATTTTTTTGGAATAGGTTTTTTTCAAGCTCTTTCTGACCTGACACATTTGATTACATTTGTGCCCTTAATCTGTATGTCAGTGCTGAAATGAATCAAATAGGCCCTTGACCTCTTTCAAAATAATTGCCTTTGCAGTGATTTTTGGAAGCTAATAAAACCAAGCTAGAGATAAGGCACTAGGAAAAAGGAGAGGCTAGACAAATGCTATCTTTAAAATTGAGTTCTTTCAGCAGTACCTAAGAACAGCAACCACCACGATGAGGAAAAATTAATAGATAGTCATTTATTTCCTTTTTCATTAAGTGAAGCACATGAAGCACTTAGTTCAATAGCCTGGTGGCTACTTAGGTAAAGATGATGATAATAATGACTATTACTTATGCAGAAAGCTTTCCCTGCAGTAACCTTCAAACTCAACTTTCATCTTGGGCCTTTTCTCCTAGTGAACACATTTAATTAGCATAGATTACTATTGGGTTGTTGGAAAAGTCATGATGTATTTTTTTCTATGTTTTTCGTTGCAAAAATGCGTCATGACTTTTCCGACAACCCAATCAATATTTTTTCTCTCTACACACCTGTGCATAGTAATAGCTCATTCGTTTGTCTTCTTTTCTTTAAGATTATTTTTAAAAATGAAGGAAAGAGCTATGATATATAAAATGCTATATTCATCAAGTGGTAGCTTTTATTAGTATTATTTGTGCTTGATGGAGTAGTGTCCAGTTCAATCAATCTGTATGACCTCCTCAAAGAATAAAATCTATGTTCCTGTTCCTCAGTAAAGTACAATGAGGCAGACATACTCATACACTGATGATAGATGTGCAATTTTGTATACTTCCCAAGGGCAAATCAAAAATTTTTAACCAAAAAAAATGTACCCTTTTACCCATTTCAGTTAATTTATTCTAAGGACATAATTATAAAAAGCACAAAGCCTTCTTTATAGGAATATTTATCAGAGCTATGTTTATAATATTTTAACTGTTTAACAATAGGATATCTCTTGATTGAAGTATGATATAATTTTCTTACATGGCTATTAAAATCTTAAAATGTAATGTATATTGGCATTGAAATATTTATAAAATATTTTTAGTTGGAAAAGCAAGTAACAAAATAGCATGTTCATATGATGCTATTTGTTTTTAATTTTCTATAAATTTGTGTAAAAGAGACTGAAATGACATTTGTCTTTAGGTAATGGATGATTTATATTATTTTTCCTTCCTATGTTCTCCCAGTTTTCTTCCATAAGCATGTATTATTTTAGAAATTAAGAGGGAAAGTAGTCTATTGGTACCTTTTACCAATGAAAACATGAGCTGGAAGATGCCTAGAAGCACTTTTTTTCCAGTTTCATGATTCTCTATCTTCCCTTCCTTCCCTTTATAAAAGGTACCAAGGAACATCAGGTGGAATGGAGAAAGGAAGTGGGATAAAGCTATTTGCCTTCCCACATGTCTGCTGGAGGGCTGCTTACCTTAAGACTCTGATTCCCTCATTCAAGCAAGGCTCCTGAGAGATGACTCACTGACCACACCTCTAACAAATGCATTATCTATTCCTAGACGGTGATCCTGGTCCCAAGTCTTGCCTGTTTTCCTGCCTGGTTAACTGAGCTAGTCAGTAAAACCCCTCTACTGCTCTTCCTAAAACCTTTAGAGCTTAAGGACAAGTCTGGCAAGAAAGCCTTGCTTTTTTTCCTCTTGGATCCGCCCTTCCCACTCTGGAGAGCTGAAGGCACATACCAGACAGAATAAACTCCAGGCCACCAAATTAGCCTCTCCCAGTATTATCACTGAATGAATCAAGACAGTAGAAGAGGAAGAAAGCTTTTCATAATTATTTTACTGCTCTTACTATAAGCACAGGGACACCACATCATACCCGCCCCCAAATTTCCCTGAACAAAAATTTTATAACTGTTGGAAATGTAATGGACTTATCCAAAGTACCTGAAATTAGGTACTTAATGTCAATCACACTTATTTTTGTTCTGTGAGAGTGTGAAACTCACATTTTCAATAGGCAAAGATAAAAGCTGAGCACTATTACATCTGTGTAATCAATAAGCCTAACTATTTTAGCTACACCATTCATGTGTCACACCATAAAATCCACACTCATATATCATGTGTTGTACTAACATAGAAAGAAAGTTGGGCGTGAAAATCAGGAAATGTCTGTTACTCTCTCTCACCCTCCAAATAGTATTTTTCCATCTCATGTTACTCTTTTCATTTGTATGGTGGCTCTTTAAAGCAACCTACTTTTTAAATCATTGATGTATGTGCCAGGGCCCCTGAGGGGACTGGAGCAAGGACAGGGCGTATGCAGCCAAGAAATAATTCATTCAACACATTAAATCTCTGGTTAAAAAAAAAAAAGAGTCCTAAAACTACACCTTTCAAGATCCCGATTCTAATAAAACATGTTCACCTGAACCATAAACTCATAAAATTTAATAAATATTTGTCATATTTCCACCCACTCTGTATTTTCATAACATAGAAAGATTTTTTATGGAAGTCTTTATTTCTTAGATCATTTTATTTTATCTTCCCTGTAACTTTTTCTGGACAGATCTATTTGTTTTGCCTTGACATGTAGTGACTAAACTTAAATACAGTGTTCCAGGTATATTATTATGGTTTTGTATTAAACCATGTTAATGTTTTGTAGTTTTTTCCTAATACATTTCTTATTTTTAAGATAATCCATTATTGTTATTGAGATATAAATGATATATAATATATTAGTTTTAAGTGTACAACATAATGATTTGTTATTTGTAGATATTGCAAAATGATCACCACACTAAGTCTAGTTACCATCCATCACCATATATAGTTACATAATTTATTTTTCTGTGGTGAGAATTTTAAAGATGTCTCTTAGCAACTTTGAAATATACAGTATATTATTGACTATAGTCCCCATGCTGTACATTATTTCTCCATGGCTTATTTATTTTGTAAGTGGAAGTTTGAACTTTTTAACCCCCTTCACCCATTTCACCCATCCCATCCCCCACCTCTGACAACCACTAATCTGTTCTCTATATTATGAACTGTATTTTTTTTAGATTCCACATATAGGTGACATCACATAGTAATTGTATAGATTTCTTCCTTTGTTATGGCTGAATAATATTCAGTTGTGTGTGTGTGTGTGTGTGTGTGTGTGTACCACACTTTATTTGTCCATTCATCTATTAATGGACACTTAGGTGCTGCCAATTAATACATTTCTTAATGATGTCTATATATCTATAATGAGTCCCTAATCTTTTATCAGAGTTGTAGCTAATATTTTGGACTTTGGGTAATTTTTTTTTTGCAAATTCATTTATTCTTACTCACTCATTCACACTTTTTTTACCTGCTCAGTTTTTGGAGAGTTTTCTGAAGTTCTCACCTTAGGCCTGGCAGTGCATCACCTAGATATTGATGCACAGAGTCAATTTGTGAAAGAACACCTTAACTAAGAGTCAAGCTGTCACAATTTTGAGCACTGGCTCTACTTCTATTTGGCTGTATAATGCTGAGAAGATCACTGGCGCCTCTTTACTGTTAAGAGGGAGTTCATCATCAATTCCATCTTCCATATTTAAATTCTATAGTTGTAAGGAGAAACCTTGTCTCCATTTCTTTAATAGTCCCAAGTTCTCCATCTGTTAATGAGTAAAAAGTACATCTTATTAAAAGTGGGATGCATGTCTTTGGCTGTAAAATAATATAAAATTCAGCAAAGAATTCAGAAAATGAATCACAAACATAAGGTAGGATGCAAGGAAGCATTTAAACTTTTGCTTGAATTCATATATTTGCATTAATTTCTACAAAGTGAACATGAATAAGGGTAAGAATGATTAAATCCATTCAAACTTACACAAGAATAATACCTATTCTCTTCAAATACTGAGTAGACCAACCTATGTAGAATTTTACCTTGATTGGCCAAAATCAACTACAGAAAGAAAAATCTTTTTCTGAAAGGTTGTTCTTTGTATTTGAAAATGTTGTTTCTGATTATGTATTTTCTTGGACAGACACATAATCATCAGCAAGTTTCACACCTGACTTACGTTTATTGCTCACTCCTATATTTTCCATAATGTGAAATCTCAACCTAGAACAATATTGTTCTAAAACATCCTTTATGATCCAGTTTTTAGAATTAGCAGTGCATCCCCCCTCAAGGAATAGTGGCATAAATGATGATTATATTCCCCAATTGGCACACAAAAGCCAATTCGTGATGTGGTTGGAGTATATTGTCAATAGATTATTTTAAATTGTAACAGAAAATACTTTTGGGGAATGGTCCCAAAAAAGTCAGTTAAAAACTAGAAGAAATTTTAGTCAAAGCCAGAATTTGCAGAGGCAAATGGCCTGGAGTGGTGTTTACGGTTGGAAGTTACCTAAAAAGCACCAGAAATAGAAAGTCCATCAGAGGAAGACAATTTACCTCAGGATGTTCAAAAGGAAGAAGTTTCAAGGAAGATGGGGAGGGAAGAGGGAAGAAGCAAAGAAAAGGAAAATAGATCTTACTGATTAACAGCCTAGAAGCTAGGCTATCTGCCTTGCCTGAATGAATTGCAGCTTGGTAGCATAACCATTATTACTTTAGGTGATATCAGCATGGTAGTAAAATAGGGTGACTTTTTAACAAAATAGCCTTTGGATCATTCACTAAAATTCTAGACATAAAAGTATTTTCTTTCTGGTATCTCTCTTTCAAGGTGACTCTGAGGTGTTTTATATATACTCATAAATCACAAGGGTTCCCATTTACAGGTGGTTCCTACTACTCTGTCATTCCTATCCTAGCTTCTTGGTCACTTGGAGCTTCTATAATACACCATGAAATCACCTTTCCTGGCTACCAATGTCTTTCCAATGTTCATTTTGCCTTAATTAAACAGATAGCTAGGATTTTATTAAACAATCATGACACTGAAATAGAGAAGAAAACTTCCTCCTTCATCCCCTAAACATCATCTGCTCTACTACAAGGCCACAAAGCAAAAGCACCACATGCTTTCTGTTTCTAGTCTACTTTAAGAACTTGCATATAGCTCTTACATTTTATTCACTCCTTGGATCAGTTATAAATCATGTTGCCCTAGGGATTCATCACAGTTTCCCAGGAAAGGGCCAGAAGTCATTACCACCACATAGCCCTTACTGGCACCCACATTATTACACTTACAATCATTCTTCATATGCTACCCCCACCAGGATTCTCAACCAAGTTTGAATATCTTGACTCTCATTTTCTTCAAAATAAGTCAGTGCCTTCACTATTATGTCAAGATTCTGAGAGAGTACAAGAAGTCATCCTTATTCCTTTATAATCAAATATATGGTGATGGAAGAACTGACCCTGGGTGGTGAACACACAATGGGATATATAGATGATGTATTACAGAATTATATACTTGAAACCTATGTAATTTTACTAACCATTGTCACCCCAACAAATTTTAATTTTTTCAAACAGATTTATTCTTTAAAACAATATGTATGTCCTTGGTCTGAAGAGTCATCTGTAAGCCCCAGCTCATCCAGTTATTGTCACACATGAGGATTGGTGGCCCTGATCCAAACAAACTCCAGCCAGGAGACACAGTGGTGCAGTGCTTTTCCTCAAACCCTGAAACTACATTTTCTAAATAAGTAATTTTTGACTTCTGGCTACAGAGAGACAGATTTCTGGAGCTATAAAAAGCTATGAGAAAAGACACTCAATATTATTAGTTACTAGGAAATTGTAAATCAAAACCACAATGAGATATCACTTCACACTCACTAGAATGGCCATAACAAAAATCAAATAGATGACAAGTGTTGACAAAGATTTTGAGAAATTGTAACACTCAGAAACTACTTGTCCAAATGTAAAATGGTGTGGCCACTTTGAAAGGCAGTTTTATGGTTTCTCAAAAATTTAAACATATAATTATCATATAATCCAGCAATTTCATCTCTAGGGCTCTACTCAAGAAAAATGAAAACACAAATATTCACAAAAAATGAATATGCAAAAGTTCATACTAACATTACTCATGATCGCCCCAAAGTGGAAACAACCAAACTATTCATCAACTGATGAATAAATAAACAAAATGTAGTATAGTCATACAAAGCAATATTATTCAACCATAAAAATGAATGAAGTACTGATACATGCTACAACATGAATAAAACTTGAAAACATTATGCAAAATGAAAGAAACCAGACATGAAAGGCTTATAAGATTCAATTGATATGAAATGTCCAGAATAGGCAAATCCATAGATATAAATTGGTGGTTACCAGGGGTTGGGGGGAGGCAATGGGGAGTGACTACTAATGGGTACAAGTTTTGTTTTGGGAATAATGAAAGTGTTCTAGACTTAGACAGTCTTGAGGGTTGCACAATTCTTAGTTTACCCATTTAATTGTATGCTTTAAATTAATAAACTGTATCTACCCATTTAATTGTATCCTTTAAATGGGTAAACGGTATAGTATGTGAACTATACAGCAATAGAAATAAAAGATTGAAACAGAGTAGTTTGGTGGTTGCCAGGGGCTGGGATTGGGAATAAGAAGTGTCTACAAATTGATGGGAGACTTTTTGGGGGTTAAAGTAAATGTTCTAAAATTAGATTGTGGTAATAGTTGCACAAATCCATGAATTTATTAAAAGCTACTGAATTGTGTACTTCAATAAATGAACTCTATGATATGTAAATTAAAACTCAATAAAACTGTTTTTTAAAAAAGAAATGTCTGGAAGAAGATCCAAGATGGCAGATTAAGTAAATGCTGTGCCTGCTGCCTCCCAGGATCACATCAAAATTACAAACAAATTATAGAACAACCAACCTTGAGAATCACCTGAACGCTAGCTGACCAGAACCCCTATAACTAAGGATCTAAAGAAGAGGCCACATTGAGATTGGTAGGAAGCGCAAAGACGTAAAATGGGCTGACCCCAAACCCACAGATAGTGGTTGAACATATGGAGGGACACCTCCATGTCAAGGCTCACCCCAAAGGGGGGAGGTGCTCCAGCCCCACACTGAGCTCCCCAGCCCAGAGTGCCTTTACCGGGAAGAGGTAGTCCCATTACATCTGGCAGTGAAAATCAGCAAGGACTCTGTCTGCCTGTCCCAGTGAGACTGAAGGCAGCTGGAAACCAGGAAGCCCTCTTATAAGGACCACACACAGACTCACTTGCTTAAAAACACACCTGATCTCTAGTAGAAGGGTGGCAACTCGAGAGGCACCAAAGACATACAGGGAAAGACTGAGCTGAGTGGCTGCAGTATGAGGGCTGGAGAGACCAACCATTGTCTCTCTGTGGAGCCTACATGTAGCCTACAGAAGGGTGCCATCTTTTCTATGTTGATCCCTCCCACAAAAGGCCAAATCTGAGGCCACATAGGTCTGGTAAAATCCACACATGTGCACCACATTGGTGATGCTCTGGGTATCTACTCAGCGTAGCTAGTACTGCATTCCTGGGGACACTCTTGGCTATGGAGAGGCTGAACCCACCCCAGGAGCTGTGAAAGCTGTTAATAACAGATGATGGCACACTGTGGCTTGGGCACCTTTTGGTGCTAGGCGCTGACACAAAACCTGTGCCACAGCCTCTCTTGGGCAGTTCTTGGGAATTTGTAAGCCCAAGGTAAGTGGTGGTTTGCTGTGATGTTTTCAGGGGTTTTTTTTGTTTGTTTGGTTGGTTTTTTTTGCAAAGTGGTCACAGGCCCAGCACAAGTGCAATAACTGAAAATGCATTAACTTTAAAAACTACCGCCCAAACACCATAACTCCCTGGAACCAAGCCCCACCCACCTAGGGCTACATTACTGGGGTGCTTTCAATACCAGGTCAACCAGCCTGACCCATAAACCTAAGAAGCCTCTTTCAACAGCTCAGACTTACGGGCAGCCAGCAGGTGGCAACAGGCACAGGGGATCGTGGGCCTTCTGCTAAGCTGCCCCAGGACAAATACTGGTGGCTTTGGTTCACAGTGAGGCCACCCACACATGCCTCCAGATCCAGCACAGGAAACAACCCACCACATATAGCTGCATAGCTCTTACTGGGTAACTCCAGGCCAGTCACAGGCAAGGCTGAAATACGCCTGCACAAGAGCCCCTCCCAAGAAACACCAGAGACCAGGTTCAGACCACACCAGAGCACTTTGTTAGCTCCACAAGTGGTACTCCCAAAAGGTGGACTTAATACGCACAAGAGCCCATGGGGGCGAATTCCCACTCAGAGGGATCAGCGCCCACACAGCAGCTCATACACTGTGGGCAAAACCAAACCTCACAGTCAGTCAGACTGGGAGACAATCCCACCCACTGATGCACTAAAAGCAATCTAGGCTCAACTATAACAGGATAATACATGCAACACACACAAGGGACACTCCTGGAATACAGACACAGGAGATCAGGGAGATTGAATCATTGGACAACACAGGACACATACTACATAAGGCCACCCAGCAAAGACTGAGATTCATAGGAGATCTACCTAATACATAGAAGCAAACATAGAGAGGAAGCCAGAATAAACATATTTCAAAGAAAAGGATAGGAGAAACTTCCATAAATAGAACTAAATGAAATGCAGGAAACAAACCTACCAGAGATAGAGTTTAAAACACTGGTTATAAGAATGCTTAAGCAACTTAATGAGTATGTCAACAAAGAGATGGTAAGCATAAAGGACATAGAAACCATAAAAAATGATCAGAAATAAAGAATACAATAACAGAAATGAAGAATGCACTTACAAGAAATCAACAGCAGAATAGATGAAAAAGAGTGTTGAGTCAGCGATTTAGAAGACAAGGTAGCATGAAACACCAAATAAGAACAGCAAAAGGAAGAAAAAATAAAGGTAGTTTAATGAACCTTTGGGACAACATCAAGTGTAACAATATTCACATCATAGGAATACCAGAAGGAGAAGAGAGGGAGCAAGGGATCGAGACCGATTTGGGGAAATAATGACTGAAAACTCTCCCAACCTGAGGAAAGAAACAGACATAAAAGCCTGAGAAGCACAGAGAATCCCAAACAAAATGAACCCAAGCAGGACCACACTGAGACACATTATAATTAAAATAGCAAAGGTTAAAAACAAACAGAAAATCATAAAAGCAGCAAGAAAAAGACAACTAGTTCCTGCAAGGGAGTTCCCATAATACTATCAGCTGACCACTCAACAGAAACTTTGCAGGCCAGAAGGGAGTAGCAGGAAATATTCAAAGTGATGAAAAACAAGGGCCTACAACCAAGACTATCCAGCAAGGCTATCAGTTAAAATTGAAGAGGAGACAAAGAGCTTCCCAGACAAGAAAAACCTAAAGGAATTTATTACCACTGAGCCATCACTAAAAGAAATTTTAAAAGAACTCCTTTAAGCAGAGGTAAAGACAAAACAAACAAACGAAGATAAAAAATGTGACTAATAAAATGGCAATGACTATGTGCCTATCAATAATCACTTTAAATTGTAATGGGTTAAATGCTCCAGTGTAAAGACATAGCGTATGTGCATGGATAAAAAAACAAGACCCGTGCAAGAGACCCACCTCAGATCAAAAGATACACACAGACTGAAAGTAAAGGGATGGAAAAATATATTTCATGAAAATGGAAATGAGAAAAAAGCTGGAGTAACAATACTTCCATCAGACAAAATAGACTAAAATTAAGACTATAATAAAAGAAAAAGAAAGATATTACATAAAAATAAAGAGACTAATCCAACACAAGGACAACACCCTAGGAAACATTTACGCACCCAACATAGGAGTACCTATATATTGGGTTGTCAGAAAAGTCGTGATGCATGTTTGCGACAGATGGCACTAGTTCATTTTTGGAAGTACTAGTCATTCGAATCTATGTTATTGCTATGTCATTTGACAGCTGACAGTTCTAGCTTCATTCTAAAAAACATTGAGAGATTTGGTTGAGTTTTGAAGGATTTACAACAAGTTGAAGATGGAAGATCGAACTATGCATTTTTGCCATATTTTACTGTTTTACTTCCATAAAGGGAAGAACATGCATCAAGCTTGTGAAAAGTTGCATAAAGTTTATGGTGACAATGCTCTATAAGAACATCAGTGCCAACCATGGTTCACAAAATTCCATGCTGGTGATTTTGATCTCAACGATGCTCCTCGGTAAGGGAGGCCCACCAAGGTTGATGACAACAAAATAAAGGCATTGATCGAGTCAAACTCACGTTACATGACACAAGAGATTGCAGAAACATTGAACATTCATCACTCAAGCATTCACGACCACCTGAAGAAGCTGGGATACGTAAGCAAGCTCGATATTTGGGTTCGGCATGAACTCAAAGAAGTTCATTTGATGCCGCGTATGAGTATCTGCAATATGCTCATTAAACCTGAGGCATATGATCCTTTTTTGAAGTGACTGATAACTGATGATGAGAAGTGGATTGTTTACAACAATGTGGTGTGCAAACGGTCTTGATTTCGACGTGATGATTTACCTCAAATGACACTGAAAGCAGGCATTCATCAAAGGAAGGTTATGCTCTCAGTGTGGTGGGAGTTTAAAGATGCCGTGTTTTTCAAGCTCCTACCAAGGAACCAAACAATCAATTCAAATGTGTATTGTCAGCAGTTGGACAGTTTAAATGAATTCATCATCCAGAAACGTCCAGAGCTTATTAAGTGTAAAGGAGTTGTGTTCCATCGTGACAATGCGAGACCTCACACAAGTTTGATCACCTGTCAAAAATTATTGGAGCCTGGATGGGAAGTGTTGCCACACCCACCATCCTCGCCTGACCTTGTGCTGTCAAACTTCCACTTGTTTTGCTCTCTTCAAAGCTCCTTGTGTGGTATAATGTTCAATTCAGGTGAGGCTGTAAATCAGCACCTTGTTCAGTTTTTCACAAATAAAGACAGGTCCTTCTATGAACAAGGAATTATGAAGCTCACTGAAAGATGGCAAAAGATTACTGAACAAAATGAGCAATATATCATTGATTGATCTTTGTTCTTTATATAAATAAATGACCCTTGAAAGACATAGACAAAATACATCATTACTTTTCTGATAACCCAATATATATTGACTAACATAAAGGCAGAGATTAATAGTAACACAAATATAGTAGGGGGCTTTAATGCCCCACTGACACCAAAGGACAGATCTTCCAGACAGAAAATCAACAAGGAAACAGTGTCCTTAAATTACACTAGACCAGATGGTTTTAATTTACATTTGTAGAGCATTTCAGCCCAAAGCAACTGAATATACATCCTTTTCAAGTTCACATGGAACATTTTCCATGATACACCACGTAGTAGGCCACAGAACAAGTCTCAATTAATTTAAGAAGATTGAAATCATATCAAGTGTCTTCTCTGACCACAATGGCATGAAAGTAGAAATAAATTACAAGAAAAAAACCTAAAAAACACATAAAAGCATGGAGGCTAAATAATATGCTGATAAATAATGAATGGGTCAACAATGAGATCAAAGAAGAAATCAAATGATACATTGAGACAAATGAAAAAGAAAACCCAATGACCCAAAATCTACACAGCAAAAGCAGTCCTAAGAGGGAAATTCATAGCAATGCAGGCCTACCTAAAGAAAGAAGAAAAAAATCTCAAACAGTCTAACTTTACACCTAAAAGATCTGGAAAAAGAATACCAAACAAAGACCAAAGTGAGTACATGGAAGGAAATAATAAAAATCAGAGCGAAAATAAATAAAATACAGGCTTAAACTACCAAAAAAAATCAATGAAACACAGAGTGGTTTTTTTTTGTAAAAAGATAAACAAAATTTACAAACCTTTAACCAGACTTATCAAGAGAAAAAGAGAGAGGTGCCAAATAAATAAAATCAGGGATGGAAAAGGAGAAAATGACAACAGACAACAAAGAAATTTTAAAAAATTAAGAAAATGCTATGAGCAACTATATGCCAACAAATTGGACAACTTGGAAGAAATGGATAACTTTCTAAAAACATACAATCTTCCAAGGCTTAATCAAGAAGAAACAGAAAATCTGAACAGACCAATTACAATGAATGAAATCAAATCTGTTATCAACAAGTCCCCAGCCAACAAAAGTTCTGGACCAGATGGCTTCACAGGTGAATTTTATCAAACATTCAAAAAGAAATTAACACCTATTCTTCTCAAACTATTTCAAAATATTTAAGAGGAGGGAAGGCAAGCAGGCTCTCGTTACGAGGCCACCATTACCCTGATTCCAAAACAAGACAAAGACATTACAAAAAAAGAAAACTATAGGCCACTATCCCTGATGAACATAAATGTAAAAAAGGTCAACAAAACTTAGAAAACCGAATTCAGCAATACATTAAAATGATAACACCACAATCAAGTAGGAGTAATTCCTGGTATGCAAGATTTGTTCAATATCCACAAATCAATGTCATACACCACATAAACAAAATGAAAAATAAAAATCATATGATCATGTCAATAGATGCAGAAAAAGCATTTGACAAAATCCAGGACCTACCAGGGGTGCCAAAAAAACATATACACATAACTTGTATTCATCTTTTTTTATTGGTATATATTGACTATTAAAATTTTTAAGTTTTTTTCTTTTTTAAAATGTTTCTACATTTTTTTGACACCCTCTGTATTTATGATAAAAACTCTCAGCAAAGTGGGAATAGAGGGAACATACGAGGTCAGACAATTAAGTTCTCGAACTCATCCTAGAAAAAGTGCTACATACCTCATTGCTGAAAATTACTTTAGTTACCTTTGAAGTATTCCCCTTGGGAAGCTATGCATCAACACCAGCGCCTAGACCACCCTTTAAAGCAAGTTTGGAACTCTTTTTCTGGAATGGCCATCAGAGCTCTCATCATATTATCTTTGATGTCCTGAATGTCATCAAAATGTCTTCATTTCAATATCTCCTTTATCTTTGGGTACAGAAAGAAGCCATTGGGGGGCAGATCAGGTGAATAGGGAGGGTGTTCCAATACAGTTCTTTGTTTACTGGCTGAAAACTCCCTCACAGACAGTGCTGTGTGAGTTGGTGCATTGTCATGATGCAAGAGCCATGAATTGTTGGCGAAAAGTTCAGGTCATCTAACTTTTTTCATTCAGCCCTTTCAGCACTTCCAAATAGTAAACTGGGTTAACTGTTTGTCCAGTTGGTACAAATTCATAATGAATCATCCCTCTGATATAAAAAACGTTTAGCAACATCGTTGCAACAAGTTCTTAGACTTAATTTCCAGACCTCGTATCTCAACATACTAAAGGTTATTTATGACAAACCCACAACTAACAACATACTCAATGGGGAAAAGTTAAAACCATTCCCCTTAAGATCAGGAAGAAGAGAAGGATGTTCGCTTTCACCACTTGTATTCAACGTTGTACTGGAAGTTCTAGCCACAGCAATCAGACAGGAAAAAAACAAATACAAGGGCCGGCCAAGTGGCGCGATGGTTAAGAACTGGCTTGGGATGCCAGAGGGTCCCAGTTCGGATCCCACATATGAGGGCCAGTGACACT
>NW_017732387.1:221521-228143 GCF_001890085.2 Hipposideros armiger | reverse complement strand
AAAAAAAAATCTTAAAAAAAATACTTAAGAATAAATTTAATTGAAGAAATAAAGACCTGTAGTCAGAAATTTATAAGACAGTGAAGAGAGAAATTAAAGAAGATACAAATAAATGCAAACATATACCATGCTAATAGATAGGAATAATTCATAAAGTAAACAGTCCATACTACCCAAACCAATCTATAGATTCAATGCAATTGCTATCAAAATACCAATGGCATTTTTCACAGAACTAGAACAAATAATTGTAAAATTTATATGGAAATACAAATGACCCTTGAATAACCATGGATATCCTGAGAAGGAACAACAAAGTAAGAGGTATCAAGCTACTTCATATCAAATTATATTACAAGGCCATAGTATCAAAGCAATATGATATTGGCATAAAAACAGACACATAGATCAATGGAACAGAATAGAAAGCCCAGAAATAAATCCATGCCTATATGGTTATTTAATCTATGACAAAGGAAGCAAGAATTTACACAAGGATAAATACAGTTTATTCAATAAATGGGGCTGGGAAAACTGGACAAAAAAATGCAAAAAAATGAAACTGGACCACTTTATTACACCATATACAAGAATAAGCTCTACATAATAGTCTCTGGGTTCATCCATATCATTGCAAATGGTAAGATTTCATTCTACTTTATAGCGGAGTAATACTCCATTGTATAAATGTACCGCAGTTTCTTAATTCAGTCATCTACCAATGGGAGTTTCAGTTGTTTCCAAGTCTTGGCCATTGTAAATAGCACTGCAATAAACATAGGGGTGCATATATTTTTTCGAATTAGAGTCTTGGGTTTCTCTGGATAGATACCCAAGAGTGGAATTACTGCATCATACGGTAGTTCCATTTCCAGTTTCTTGAGATACCTCCACACTGTTTTCCATAATGGCTGCACCAATTGAATGAGCGAGCAAAGTAAACAGAAATAGTCTCAGAGATATAGAGGAAAAACTGATGGTTGCTAGTTAGGAGGGATGTGGGGATGAGGAAGAAAGGGAAGGGATTAGGCAGCATAAATAGGTAACTACAATATTGCCACAGGGATATGAAAGACAGTTCGAATAGTGTAATTAATAATGTTGTAAATAATCTGTAGGGTGTCAGATGGTCACATGTCTTGTTAAGGAGACCACTTCATAGATGTGGTAGAGGCTTGATCACTGCACTGTACACCTGAAGCTGATGTTGTATAATATTGTATGTTGACTATAATTGAATATATATATATATGTAGATAGATAGATAGATAGATATAGATATAGATATAGATATATAGTCACGGGTCGTGGAGTATAGTGTGGGAGTGGAGTCAAGGGAATTGTAATAGATATGTATCATATGGGGGGGAGTGGGGTGGCGGATTGGGGGAGGGAGGTTGTCACTTTGAGGGATAAAAGTATAACTATTGCACTGTGTTGTACAGCTGAAACTAATTAAAAAATTTTATTTCACAATAAAAAATAAAAATAATAAAAAAAGAACACTCTCTAAATGGATTAAAGACTTAAATGTAAGACCTGAAGCCATAAAACTCCTAGAAGAAAATATAGGAAATAAACTGTCAGACATCATGCTTAGTAATATTTTTACTAATATATTTCCTTGGACAAGGAAAACAAAAGAAAGAACAAGCAAGTGGGACTACATCAAACTAAAAAGTTTTTTCACAGCAATGGAAGACATCAACAAAATGAAAAGACATCCTAATGAATGGGAGAAGATATTTGCCAATGACACATCTGATCAGGGGTTAATATCCAAAAGTTATATTAAAAAAACTCATACAATTCAACACCAGACAACAACAACAACAAAATAAACGACAACACCAAAAAAACAATCCAATTAAAAAATGGGCAGAGGACCTGAACAGACATTTTTCCAAAGAGGACATACAGGTGGCCAATAGACATATGAAAATGTGCTCAACATCATTAATCATTAGAGAAATGCAAATAAAAAACCCAATGAGATAACACCTCACTCCTGTCAGAATGGCTATCATCAATAAATCAACAAACAATAAGAGTTGGTGAGGATTAGAGAAAACGGAACACTTGTGCACTGTTAGTGGGACTGGCAGTTGGTGTAGCCACTGTAGAAAATGGTGTAGAGGGCCCTCAAATAATTTAAAGTAGAGCTATCTTATAACCCACTAATTCCACTCCTGGGTATTTATCCAAAGAAATCCAAAACACTAATTTGAAAAAATATATGAACCCCTATATTTATTGCAGTGCTATTCACAATACCCAAGATGTGGAAGCAACCAAAATGCACATCAATAGATGATTGGATAAAGAAATTGTGGTACATATATACAATGGAGTATTACTCTGCCATAAAAAAGAATGAAATCTGGGCCGGCCGAGTGGCGCGATGGTTAAGAACTGGCTTGGGAAGCCAGAGGGCCCTGGTTCGGATCCCACATATGAGGGCCAGTGACACTGCCCTCTACAGCTAAGATGCTGAACAACAGCTCAACCTGGAGCTGGGCTGCCATGAGTCACCGGAGTAGGCTGCAGCCCCTGTGGCAGTGGGTTGCCATGGGCTACCGTGTGTAGCCAGCAGCCAGCGTGAGCAGCCATCAGCCGCAGTGAGCGGCCGTCCAGAAGCCAGCGACTGATCTGCCTCCCCCGGGAAGAGCTCAATGATGGTGCCAACTTGGGCCAGTGAAGCAACGTCCTCCACAACTAGACTGAAGAACAAAAGGACAGCAACTTGTCTGTTCCCCTTCCCCCAATTCCCCAGCACTGTTCCCATCCCCCCAATTCCCCAATAAAAAAAAATCTTAAAAAAAAAGAAAAAGAATGAAATCTTACCATTTGTAACAACATGAATGGACCTAAAGAGTGTTTATACTAAGTGAAATAAGTCAGACTGAGAAAGACAAATATCATATCATCTGACTTATATGTGGAATCTAGAGAACAGAATAAATGAACAAACAAAACAGAAATTGACTCATAGATACAGAGAACAAACTGATGATTGCCAGGTAGGAGTGGGGTTGGGGGGATGAGTGAGAAAGGTGAAGGGATTAGGCAGTATAAATGGGTAGTTACAAAGTCATCATGAGGATGTGAAATACAGTATGTGGAATATAGTCAATAATGTTGTAAAAACTAGATATGTGTCAGATGGTCACTAGATATTGGGGGGATCACTTTATAAATTATATAAATGCCTAACCACTGTGCTGTACACCTAAAGCTAATATAAAATAATATTGAATGTCAACTGTTTTATATATATATATATATATTTACAGAATGCAAAGTACAGCTTAGGGAATATAGTCAATGGTATTATAACAGCTATGTATGGTATCAGATGGGTAGTAGACTTGTTAGGGTTATCACTTTGTGAGGTGTGTAAATGTCTGATAATTATCTTGTTTTGTACACTTGAAACCAATAAAAAATAAACAAATTTTAAAAAGATATGTCTGGCCTCCTCCTAGGCTGGTTAAGAATCTTTGAGTTAAGTTCTAGACATCATTTGTTCCCCAAAATTCCCGGGGTAATTGTATCATGCATCTAGAATTGAAAACCACTGTTTTAAATCCTGGATCTGGGTAAAATAATTGATTGATCTTGAAATGGCAATTCTTTTTTAAAATAATTTTTTATTTTTTAATTGCAGTTGACCTACAATATGACATTAGTTTCAGGTGTAAAACACAGTGATTATTCATTTATGTAACTTCCTATGTGATCACCCTGATAAATCTGGTACCCATCTGACACCATACTTGGTTATTACAATATTATTTAGTATATTCCCTATTGTTTACTTTACATCCCCATGCTGCTTTGTAACTACCAATTTGTACTTCTTAATCCCTTCTTCTTTATCACTCATTCCCCAAACCCCTTCTTTCTGGCAACCATCAAAATGTTCTCTCTATCTGTGAGTTGTTTGTTTTGTTTGTTTATTTTGTTCTTCATTTTCCACATATAATTGAAACCATATGGCATTTGTCTTTCTCTATCTGACTTGCTCCACTCAGCACAATACCCTCTAGGTCAATCCATGTTACAGATGGCAAGATTTCATTCTATTTTTATGGCTGAGTAATATTCCATTTTATATATGCACCATTTCTTTTTTACGCATTCATCCACTGATGGACATCCAGGTTGCCTGCATCTCTTAGTTATAGTAAATAATGCTGCAACGAACATAAGATGCACATGTCCCTTCAAAGTAGTGTTTTGGGATTCTTCACGTAAATACTCAGAAGTGGGATTACCGGGGCCTTCTTTGTCTCTTTATAGACCTCTTTAATTAAAATTCATTGGGGTGACAATGGTTAGTAAAATTACATAGGTTTCAAGTGTAGAATTCTGTAATACATCATCTATATAATCACATTGTGTGTTCACCACACAGAGTCAGTTCTCCTTCCATCACCATATATTTGACCCCATTTACCCTCATCTATCACACCACTCCCCCCCTTACCCTCTGGTAACCACTAAACTGTTGTCTATGTCTATGAGTTTTTTTTTCTTTACCTGTTTGTCTTGTTCCTTTGTTGCTTTCAGTTTCATATCCCACATATCAGTGAAATCATATGGCTCTCAACTTTTTCTATGTGAGTTACTTTATTTAGCATAATAATCTCAAGAACCATCCATGTTGTCACAATGGCACTATTTCATCTTTTCTTGTTGCAGAGTAGTATTCCATTGTGTATATATACCACTACTTCCTTATCTAATCGTCTATCAAAGGACACTTTGACTGTTTCCATGTCTTGGTCGCAGTAAATAAAGCTGTAATGAACATCACAGCACACATATCTTTACAGATAAATATTTTTAGATTTTTGGGGTAGATACCCAGGAAAGGGATTAAAGGTCATATGGCAATTCTATTCTTAATTTTTTGAGGAGCCTCCACACTGCCTTCCATAGCGGCTGCACCAATCTGCATTCCCACCAACAGTGTTTCAGGGTTCATTTTTCTCCACAGCCTCTCCAACACTTATTTTTCTTGTTGATGATAGCCATTCTAACTGGTGTGAGGTGATATCTCTTGTGGTTTTTATTTGAATTTCTCTGATGATTAGTGATGTTAAGCATCTTTTCATATGTCTATTGGCCATCTGTATGTCCTCTTTGGAGAAATGTCTGTTCAGGTACTCTGCTCATTTTTTAATTGGATTGTTCGTTTTTATTGTTGAGTTGTATGAGTTCCTTATATACTTTGGATATTAGCCCCTTATCAGAGGCATTGTTTGCAAATATCTTCTCCATTCAGTTGGTTGCCTCTTTATTTTATCGATGGTTTATTTTGCTGTGCAGAAGCCTTTTAGTTTGATGTAGTTCCATTCATATATTTTAGCTTTTACTTCTCTTGCCTTTGAGATAAAATTCATAAAACGCTCTTTGAACCCAAGGCCCATAAGTTTAGTACCTATGTTTTTTTAATGCAGTTTATTATTTCAGGTCTTATGTTTAAGCCTTTGATTCATTTTGAGTTAATTTTGGTACATGGTGACAAATAGCAGCCTAGTTTCATTCTTTTGCATATAGTTTTTCAATTCTCCTAGCAACATTTATTGAAGCGTCTATCTTTTCTCCATTCTAGTTTTGGCTCCTTTGTTGAAATTTATCTGTCCATATTTATGTGAGTTTATTTCTGGGTTTTCAGTTCTATTCCATTGGTCAGTATGTCTTTTTTTCTGCCAATACCATGCTGTTTTGATTATTGTTGCTCTGTAGTACAAGCTGAAGTCAGGGAGTTTGATACCTCCAGCATTGTTCTTTTCTCTTAGGATTGCTTTGGTTATTCAGGGTCTTTTGTGGTTCCATACAAATCTGATGATTTTTTGTTCTGTTTCTTTAAAAAATGCCATTGGGATTTCGACGGGGATTGCATTAAATCTTTATATTGCTTTGGGTAATATGGCCATTTTAACTATGTTGATTCTGTCAATCCATGAACACAGAATGTCTTTCCAGTTCTTTTTGTCTTCCTCAATTTCTTTCAAAAATGTCTTACAGTTTTCAGTGTATATGTCCTTCACATCCTTGGTTAAGTTTATTCCTAGGTATTTTATTGCTTTTGTTTCAACTGCAAAAGGAATTGTATTTTCTTTTTAATATCTTTTTCTGAGGTTTAATTGTTAGTATGTAGGAATGCAATGGACAGTTTAAAAATATTTATTTATTTATTTATTTATTAGAATGATTTTATTTAAATGTTATATCCAAAAAATACATAAAGAGTAATACTTATATGGATTAGTTGTATGAAAGGAAGGGACATTTATGGAATATGAAAAATTAAATGTAACAAATACAGGACGAGTGAAAATAATTAAAAATAATTTATAGTTCTTTGGATGGAAGAACAGCTTTAATGTTAATTCTTTTTTATTATTTTTTATTATGAAATACACATTTTTTAGAATTAGTTTCAGCTGTACAACACAGTGCAATAGTTATACATTTTACCCCTCGAAGTGACAACCCCCTCCCCCAATCCGCCGCCCCACTTCCCCCCAATATCATACATATCTATTACAATTCCCTTGACTCCACTCCCACACTATACTCCACGTCCCATGACTATATATCTATATCTATA
>NW_017732387.1:199686-219086 GCF_001890085.2 Hipposideros armiger | reverse complement strand
TTATTGTATTCTTTAGTTCTACCTGGTTGTTTATGATTTCTGTATCCTTCTTTATGTCCTCCTTAAGTTCCTGAAACATTCTTATCATCAGTGTTCTAAACTATGTCTCTGAAAGGTTGGATACCTCTGTTCATGTAGTTCCATTTCTTGAGGTTTCTTCTGATCTTTTACTTGGGACATGTTTCTTTGTTTCTTCATTCTGGCTGTCACTCTGATTGTTTCGATGTATTAGAGCACCTAGAAAGAAAAAAGAAAAAAGAAAAAAAAAAGGGAAGGGCTCTCTGCCTGCTTTAATCATCAGACCACTTGCTCAGCAATAGAGAGATTCTGGGCCACTCAGCACCAGCTGTTGGGGGGAAGGGCTCAGTGTGTCATGTGCTGACCTCCCTCTAGACTTGAAGTAGGCTTCCCACAATTAGTTGCTGTGTGCTCTGGAACTGTGCTCACCACCAACAAACCTCACAGGTTGTTGTGGGCTGTCTGCTGCTGCAAAAAAACCCTGTGTGGCCTGCAGAGGTAGGCGCCAGGGACCAAGGGCTCAGGGTGCCCCTGGCAACACAGATCTAGGTGGGCGGGGCAGGCCCCCAAGGCACCACAGGGTGTGGTCAGTGGCCCCCACCAAGTCAGAGCAGCACGCACTCCTGCATCGGCAGCCAATCCACATTAACTCGCCAGGAAAGCCCCGGCTGAATCACGCATGTGCACAGCTCGCGGCCCTACACTCCCAGGAAAACTCCCTGTCTCAGCCTGTTCCAATCAGCCGCTCAAAGATCAGACCGAGCAGCCCAACAGCCAATTGCCACAAAGAGAACTCTGCATGCGCAGTGCGGAAATCAGGGACCTAAGGCGAGTCGCGCACTTCCAGGTCTGTTGTCGTCGGAAAGCGCTTGCCCGGCGTTTCCCTGGCTACGCAGCACAAACAGTATGGAGGGTGGGGTCCAAGGCCGCATGCGCACGCACACACGCAAGCACGCACGCACACACGCACTCCTGCGCCAATTCCAGCAGACCAACGCAGTCCCAGACCTGAGCCTCTGTGGGAGGGCCCAGCCCTGAAAACATGGCGGCATCCTGTACAAGCTCCACACCAGGGGAACAATGGTCCTGAAAACCTCCAGCTCCCGCGCCAAAGGCACTCAGTTCAGTCCTTCCCGGAGGCTCCTGGCTCCCGCTCACAAAGCTACTCTCTGCCAGGAACCAGGTGAGTGCTCACCAGCGAGCGAGTCAGTTTGCCGGCTCCACTGGTTCTCCAGCCGCCCCCAGCCTCACCGAGCCGAGCAAAGAGATTCCTCACTATTTCCTCCTTCCAGCTATCGTAGAACTCCTCTTCCCGGCAAAGTAACTCTGGGGTGGTGAGCGTGGTGTGGGGCCGGAGGGTCGCATCCCCAACCTGAGAAGCCTCCCCTCCGCTGAGGTGTCCCTCACGGGGTTAGCCTTCTCTCGTCTCCGCCCCTCCTACAGGACTCAATGTGGCCTCCTCTTTAAGTCCTTCGTTTAGAGGTTCTGCTCATCTAGGGTCCAGGGAACTTCCGAGGTTGAATATCTTATAAATTATTTGTAATTTTGGTGTGATCCTGGGAGGTAGTTGGCACAGCGTCTGTCTATTCCGCCATCTTATCGGAAGTCTTATATTGCTCTTTTTGATGGAGTCAGAAAGTTCTTGTACAATTCTTTCATTTTGTTTAACTCTCAAGTCTGTCTCTTCTTCGATCTGTGGCATTTCCAGATTTCTATCTTCAATGTCACTAATTCTTTCCTCCATCTGGTCAGCTCTGTTACCTAAGCTGGCTATTCTTCATTTCTTTTATTGAATTTTAATCTCCAGAATTTTTATTTGGTTCTTTTTAAAAACTTTCAGTCTCTTTGCTAAAATGTTCATTTTGTTCTCTGATTGTGTTTCTGAGTTCATTAAACTGCCTGTCTGTGTTTTCTTGCATCTCGTTAAGTTTTTTCAGAACTGCAATCTTGAATTCTCTGTCATTGAAGTCACATATTTCCATGTCTTTAAGTTTGTTTCCTGGAGACTTTTCATTTTCTTTCTGAGTTGCTTTGTTACCTTGGTTATTCATGGCAATTAATGAATTATTATTTCTCTTCCTAGGCTTCTACATGAGTGAGTTCTACAACAGGTTGACATGAAGTGGTGTTTCTTTTGCTTTCTGGTGGGAGTTAGTGGAATCTTATTTTCTCTCCTGCTGCAGCCTTTTATTCTCTCTCATGCTGTAGCATTATGCTTTCTCTTGCACTGTTGGGACTTCTCACACAATGGGGGGTGAGGTTTCCCTGGAAGGTGGGTTTCTGCTCTGTGAGCAGGTCACCTGGCTCTCAGGGCACCACATCCATGGGGGTATGTGAAGAGCTTCTGAAGTCCCTAAGCTCTTCCTTTAGATGATTCCAATTGCAGATCTCTAGCTTTTCCTGTGTACTGCTCAGGGAGTCCTTTGTTGAATTATAGTTGTTCAATTTGTTGTAAATTGCAGGGAAGATTTCAGAAGTACTCCTCATGCTGCCATTTCTGTGAGGTAATCCCAGCCTTTGTATTAAAGTAAGTGTATTTTGTCTGATATAAGTATTGCTACTCCAGATTTTCTTTCCATTTGCGTTTTCATCTAATATATTTTTCCATCTCTTTACTTTCAATCTGTGTGTCTTTCAATCTGAATTGTGTTTTTGTAAGCATCGTATATAAGAGTCTTGTTTTCTTATCCATTTCCCCACCTTATATATCTTGATTGGAGCATTTAATCCATTTGCATTTAAAGTAATTGTTGAAAGATATGCCATTTTATTATTCATATTTTGATTTTTTTCCTTCTTATTAAAGCAGTCCCTTTAACATTGCTTGTAATATGGTTGTGCTGGTAATGAACTTCTTTAGTTTTTCTTGTCTGGGAAGCTCTTCATCTGTCCCTCAATTCTATATGATAGCTTTGCTCAGTGGAGTAATCTTTGTTGTAGGTCCTTGGTTTTCATCACTTCAAATATTTCATGCCAATCCATTCTGACCTGCAAAGTTTCTGTTGAGAAATTAGCTGACAATCTAATAGGAGTCCCCTTGTAGGTAACTAACTGCATTTCTCTTGCTGCTTTTAAGATTCTCTCTTTGTCTGTAACCTTTGGCATTTTAATTATGATGTGTCTTGGCATGGGCCTATTTGGGTTCATCTTGCTTGGGACTCTGTGTACTTCCTGGACTCATATGTCTAGTTCCTTCACAAGGTTAAAAATGTTTTCCGTCATTATTTCTTCAAATAGGTTTTCAATTACTTGCAGTCTCTTTTCTCTTTCTGGTATCCCCATGAAGTGAATGTTGGTACACTTGATGTTGTCCCACAGGCCCCTTAAACTATCCTCGTGTTTTGGATTCTTTTTATTCTTTTCTGATTCGGTGTTTTCTGCTCCCTTATCTTCCAAATTACTGATTTCATCCTCTGCTTCATCTAATCTACTGTTGATACCTTCTAGTGTATTCTTCATATCAGTTTTTCTTCATCTCTGACTGGTTCTTGTTTTACATTTTCTATATCTACTTTTATGTGTCCTATCTCTGTTGAAGTTCTCACTGAGATCACTGAGCATCCTTATAACCAGTGTTTTGAACTTTGCATCTGGTGTATTGCTTGGCTTTATTTTGTTCAATTCTTTTTCTGGAGCTTTGTTGTTTTCTTTCATTAGGGACATGTTTCTTTGTCTCCCCATTTTGGCTGTGTCCCTGTTTTTGTTTCTACATATTAGGTAGAGCAGCTATGACTCCCTATCTTAGTAGAGTGGCCTTGTGTAGAAGGAGTTTTGGTGGCCCAGTGGCACAATCTCCCTGTTCACCTGAGCTGGATGCTGCAGGGTTGTCTCTTCTGTGGGTTGTGTATGTCCTCCTGTTGTAGTTGAGCTTTAATTGCTGCTTGAATATCAGTAGGAGTGATTGGCCCTTGGGCTGATTGGTTGTGAGAACTGGCTGTGGCTATAGTGGAGAGCTGTGTAGGAGCTGACCCTATGGAGCAGGATTCACTTTAGCAGGGCTATGGCACCTGATGAGTCTATTTTGGGTGTGTCATTTGTGGAGGTGGTTGGTTGGTGCTCTGGTGTAGTCTGAATCTGGCCACCAGGTATGTTGGTTCTGAAGCTTCTTGGGAGGTGCTTAGGTGAAGGCCAAGTTCAGCTACTGCTGTGCCCTGCCTGGGGCCCCTTGGTATGAGTGATCTGTAGATGATTGCCATTTGTGCTCTGTTTGGAGGTGCCTAGGAGGGGCTAAGCTGCAAAACATGGCTGGCTGCCACTAGTGTCAGGCTTAGAGCTGCTTATGAAGTGCTACAGGGCACACTGAGGCCAGATACTGCTTTTTGGGAACATCCACAGCATGAGGCAAGACAAGCCATTTGCATAGAAAAGCCACTGAAAGTGGCTTGGGTGGGCCTGCAAGTTGGGTGGAGTGGGGTCCCAGCTATTCACCAGGACAGAGTGAATGGTGTTAGCTAGGTTGATGAAAACTCATATATGGTGACTGCTTGTGTCTGCATGGTAGGCTGGGCGGTAGGCTCAACAAAAGAACAATGGCTTCTGCCAGCACATCTCTATGGGAAGAAGATACCCCTCCAACTCCTGCGCTAAAGTCAAACAATTCAGTTACTCCCTGTATGTCCCTGGTACCTGGGATTCCACCTTCTGTCTCACTCAGCCACAATCTCCACTGGTTTTCACAGCCAGATATTATGGGGACTTCTCTTTCCAATACTGGAACCCTGACCTGGTTAGCTTGGAGTGAGCATGAGACCCCTTGCTCCTCCGGGAGACCTACATAGCCAAAATATCCCTCCTGATATGGGTATGGGACTAGTTCATTCTGTGTTTCCACCCTTCCTACCAGTCTCAGTGTGGCTTCTTCTGTAAATTCTTAGTTATAGGACTTCTGTTCAGCTAGACTTCAGGCAATTCTCAATGCTTGTTTTGTAGTTTAGTTGTAATTTTAATGTGTTCATGAAAAGAGGCAAGCACAGTGTTTACCTGCTCGACCATCTTGAACGGGACACAAAATGGCAATTCTTAAACCTGATAAAATGCCTAGTGCCCTCACTAGTAGTATACCCTCATCTCACTCCACTTGATTCTTACACAAAGTTCCTTTATGCATTCAAAAGGAATTTATCAAGCATCTATTGCGTGCCAAGTGCTAATCTGGTCACTGAAGACACAGGTCACATTTTAGTAGGATCAAACAATATGTAAACAACAAATTGCCACATCATGTGTTAAAGGATAACTGAGATATATGTTAGGTCCATAAATCCAAAGAAAGATGACTAACTTGTCCAGGCATTTTGTTAAAAGTTTACAGTCAAATCATGAAGCAGATATGCAAATGAATAATTAAAGTGCAGTATCATAGAAATCATTAAAGCTTAATCATTCACAAAAGACAATATGAGCACCAAGTCTACCTGGTAGTCTTAGGGAAATCTGTACAAAGATTACATTTGAAGTTGCTCTTAAAAGAGGAGTTTTCCAGGAAGAAGCAGTGGGGAATGACTAGCATTCACTGAGGGTTTACTATGAAACAGTTATTGTTCTGAACTTTTTACATATGTTCTTAGCAAGCTTCAGAAACTTTTGTAATATTACACAGTTAGAAGATTGTAAGGCCAAAGTTTGAACCCATTTAGTGTGAATATAGATTCTCAAATCATAAGGGATTCTGGAAAGGCAGCTAAAGTATGAATAACTTTAATGAACACCAGAGTACCCACTTAATATGTGACCACATCTCAAATTGAAGGTTGATTGATCTGCCAAATTATTAATTTATTAGTGGGTTAAAAGTTACTTTTGTATAATTTGGGTAATTCCTGTGGCTCAAAATATATTAAACCAAACAGACTGAAAAAAATTAAGATGTTGAGTTGAGTTACTAGAAAAGAATCTCTATGTCAGCTCTTAGTTAAATGAATACTTTGAATACTGTCACTGAGAAGCTTGATAAAACTTTACATCTTGTAAAATATGGCTAAGGAAGGAATAGACATCAATGCTGTTAGCAGGAAAGATCAATAATGAATTAATTCAAATATTATTACTGGTCCATGGAATAATCCCCTTTAAGATTTGGCCATCTCTTTCCTTTATTATTCTTTAATTAGGTCTTTTTCTTTTTGGTTATTATATTGTCACCCAGATTAGTTTAACACCACAGGTCTTAAAATCTGGTTGCATCTACTTCATTAGGAGACAGTGATCTAAACTTAAGTGCAAATGCTATTTTTGAAATGTAAGACTATGATTGACTTTTAGCAAAAGACTATAAAAGGACTGTTAAAACAATTTTGCATACCCTGTCCATATGAAATTTATGACTATACTCAGTCTTAGAAACAAAGGATACTGTGTCTCACTTTCTCTCTGGAGGCCTGTGTCTATGTTTTTGTGGATATATAAAGTGTGATCAAAAGATGGGGTGAATGCTTAAATTAAAAGGAAAATTATGACAGTAAAAGACACATTGCCATTACTTCCCCTCAAAATACTCCCCCTCACTTCAAACATACTTATCCCATTATTCTTGCCACTTTCAGAAAGAGTTCTGGAAGTCCTCTTTCATGAGTGTCTCTACTTCATCCTCCATCATGAAAATGCTCTACGTCACACATTGCTCCTGATTTGGCAATTTCTGTCAAATAAAAATATTATGGTGTGTCCACATCCACCTTATTTACTTGATCTGGTCCTATGGAACTTCTGGTTCTTCCCCAAAGTCAAAATGACCATGACAGGAAAACCTTTTGAATTGACTCAGAACATTGAGGCAACCATGACAGTGCAACTAAAGACACAAAAGAGGACTTCCAGAACTGCTTCAGAAAGTGGCAAGAACAATGGGATAACTATGTTTCAGGTGAGGGGGGAGTATTTGGAGGGAGATTAATGGCAATGTGTCTTTTACTGTATATAAGTTTTTTATTTAAACATGTGCCTTTTTTTTTTTAAATCACACTTCGTACTTACTGGGATGCACCAGAAGGATTGCTGTTTTTCTCTTGACTGGACCAACTTGACAAGTCAGGCCCAAGTCCATGCCAAACTGAAAACTCCTGTAATGATGCCCACCCTCCTTTTCTGCTCTCTGAATATGTTCTACCTTTGTTAGAGTATTGAGAAGCTAGAATCTCCCATTTTCTTTTGTTCTAGGTGAAATTAGAATTTGCTTTTATTTTACTAATACAATGTAAGTCTGTGTTTTTTGTGTAAAGGTCCATTAGTGCACTATTCACATTTTTGGAGGTCTCTAATCTCTAATTTTTATCCAATACCTAGAAATATTCCTGGCATGATGTTGAACACCCTCAATAAATGTTTTTTGATTGGCTTGATCAGTGAGTATATAATTAATTGGAAACCTACTTTGAGCCAAACCTTGGAAGAGGTCTTGTGGAAGATTCAAGAGATAACAATGACTAGATATATTCTGTAAAGAAATTTAAAAACTAGCTTGGGCACAAAATATTGACACATTTTCAATTAATTTATTAACAACTATACAAAGCAGCATACAATTACAGTAGTCATCCCTTATCCATGGGGAATGTGTTCCAAGGCCCCCAGCAGATGCCTGACATTGTGGATAGTACCAAACCCTACATTTTTTATGTTTTTTCCTATATATGCATATCTATGATAAAATTTAACTTATAAGTTAGGTACAGTAAGAGATTAACAATAATAACTAATGATAAAATAGAACAATTATAACAATATACTGTAATAAAAGTTATTTAAATGTGGTTCTTTCTCTCTTTCAAAATATCTTATTGTACTGTACTCATCTTTTCACTTAAAGGAAGCAGTTTATGGTTGTCTTTGGCATATCCGAATTGCCAGCATCACTACTCTTGTGATTTGGGGCCATTATTAAGCAAAGTAAGAATTATTTGAACACAGGCACTACAATACCATGACAGTAGAGCTGATAACTAAGATGGTTACTAAGTGACTAACAGGTGGATAGCATATAAATTAGATGCACTGAATAAAGGGATGATTCACATCCCAGGAGGGATAGAGCAGGACAGCACAGGATTTCATCATGTTACTCAGTATAGCAAGCAATTAAAAACTTATGAATTGCTTATTTATGGAATTTTCCATTTAATATTTTTAGACTGCAGTTGGTTATGGGTAACTGAATCACGGAAAATAAAACCATGGATAAAGGAGAACTATTGTAATTGTAAAATTAAATTTCACAAGGTAGAAGTTCTAAGTATTATTAAGTGCTTTCAGTACTTTTTGAGTAAATAGAATATTAAATTATTCAT
Organism: Hipposideros armiger; assembly: GCF_001890085.2. Taxonomy (NCBI): domain Eukaryota; kingdom Metazoa; phylum Chordata; class Mammalia; order Chiroptera; family Hipposideridae; genus Hipposideros; species Hipposideros armiger. The sequence continues at coordinate 210,786 of NW_017732387.1, read as the reverse complement.
ATTACCAATGAATTGTACATTTGCATATTCATAGGAACATTAGACCATGCTATATTTTGCCAGTATAACTGAAGCTCAGTCAATAATTTTCTTTCAGAAGATAATGAACAATCTTTTGTACAGCATAGAGAATATAGTCAATAATATTATAATAACAGTGTAGGGTGCCAGATGAGTACTAGACTAATCAGAAGGATAACTTCATAAATTACATAGATGTCTAACCACTATGCTGTACACCTGAAACTAATGTAAAAATAATATTGAATGTTAACTGTAACTGAAATTTAAAAAAGAAAAAAGCTCTTCTCTGAACTAGTTGGTGATATGAACCTGAAGATACAAAAAGATTATAAATCATTTTGTAAAAATGTAATTTTATGACTTGCAATTTTATAGCCATTAAATAAAGATACAAATTATAAAGCACTCCATATAGGATTTGATTTAGTGAATAGATTTTTAAAAGAGAGTTTTAAATTATCATAGCAAATGTTTGAAATGTAGTTTGAGCTTTTAAATATCACTTTGTTCTCTGAGGGTAGCTTAAACATTTTCAAAAATGTATTCACATTATTGCATAACAAAAGATTTCCTCTATAAACATCAAGAAACTAAACTTAATCAAAGGTTATTTCACAATTGTAAGAATTCTGAAATTAAAAAAACCTGAATTATGTATGCATTCAACAAACATTTTACAGAGAATCAAACAAGTGCCAGGTAATACCCCAGGTACTTGGGATAAATCAGTGAACAAAGCAAAAAAAACCTTTATGTCTTCTTTGAATTTAGGTTCTAGCATGGAAGGTTTATGAGATTTTAGCTACATTCAGAAATGGAGTGAGGGTGAGAAACATTTACTTAACCCAAAGACAATAATAGCCTTTTAAAGTCTATGGTACAAAGTAATTTGGTAAGATATCGTGGCTGTTATATTTCAAGAGGGCAAAATAGGAATATTCATTTTTGATTCCATATCACTCTTTTATTCTCTTTATGTCTGTACATATACTGTATTGCACTGTGTGTGTTTGTGAGTGTGTTGCGTGTGTGTTTGGCAGAAGATGTAAAGGAAGTGTTTTGTAATTGTGGCTTCTGTCTCCCCATTGTTTCTTACAAATATTTCTGTTTGTCTTTTTCATTTTTTTCTGTCTCTTAGTCTGTCAACCTTATGCCTCTTAATATAGCCTCTGCTTCTTTCATTTATCTCCTTTAATTTCTCAGCAATACTCTGCGATAAATACTTTTATTATTTCCATTTTATAGCTGCAAACACAAGACATGGGGTTGTTGCTACTTTACCAAGATCACCCAACTCATAAGACAAAGTCCAGATATTCTGATTCTAAATCCATGTATATTTTCATTACACCACAATTTTTCACATTTGTCTCTTAAAAAAATTAAGAACCAAATTCTAGATATGATGAAGTAAACACACAACCATTTTCTCCTCTAGATGCAACAATAAAACCTGCACATAGTACATGGTGCAGCTATTTGAGGTCTCTGAAAAGTAGATATGAGCAAGCTTATCAGGAAAGAACACCCGAATTTGAAGTATAACTGAACCAATGGTGAGTGTACCACTGTTTTCCTCCAGTGTTTCATAGCCTGAATTCAGTGCTACCCAAAATGGCAGTGAGCAGAGAGAGAGAGAGAGAGAGAGAGAGAGAAAGAGAGAGAAACAGATATCCAGGATAAACCCACTAGTTCTGACTCAAGAAGAAGAGGGGACTCCTAAAGGTCAGAGGCAGTGGGAAAAATCCTTCAGGGTTTTTTCTCTCCTTTCTCTCCATTCATTTGACTTGTCAAGTGCTGCTAAAACAAAATTATGAATATATTCAGTGGGATATAAAAAAGAACCAAAGCCTCATATTATTTAAGTGCCAAAAAAATAAACCAAAATTACTCAACATATGAATAACCACAAAAATTTCAACTCACATGCAGAAAAACAATTAACAGATGCCAGTGACAAGGTAATACAGATTTTAGAATTCTCTGAAAAGATATTCAAAACAGCTATTATTATACTGCTCAACCATGAAATCATAAATATGTTTGAACCAATATAAAATGGAAAGAATCAGCAAAGTAATATGAAGCATAAAGAAAAACCAAAAGAAAATTTTAGGACAAAAAAAAGTTATAACAAAAAATAAGTCACTGGATCGACTCAATAGCAGAATGGAGATAACAAAGAGTTAGTGCTTTTAAAGATAGATCAACTGAAGTTATTTAATATGAACAACAAAAGGATAAAAAAAGATGAAAAAAATTTAGCAGAGCTTCATGGACCTGTATAACAAAAGAGGAGCTAATGTTTATGCAATTGGAGTTCCTGAAATAGAGGAGAAAGAGTGTGATGCTGAAAAATCGTTGAAGAAATAATGGCTGACAACTTACCAAGTTTGATGAAAGACATTAACTCACAGATTCAAGAAACTAAACAACTGCCAAACAAGATAAAAACCAAAGAAATCTATGCCCAGGCACATCATAATCAAACTGTTGAGAACTAAAAAGCAGCCAGGAAAAAAAATGACACATTACAGGGGGAAAATAGTTCAAATGACTATAGATTTTTCATTAGAAACTATATAGGTCAGAAAGAAGTGGTACAAATCATTTCAAGTGTTTAAAGAAAAGAATTGACAACCCAGTATTCTAAATATATCCAACTTAAATATTATTCAGAAATGAAGGTGAAATAAAGACATTCTCAAATGATGGAACACAAAGGGAATTCATGGCCAGCAGACCTTTTCTAAAAGAATGGCTAAAGGAATTTCTTAAAACAGAAAGGAAATAATACAAGGAAACTTCAAACATCAGGAAGAAAAAAAAAACAATGGAAAGAGTAAAATTATGGGTAAATACAATAGACAATTCTTCTCTTGAGTTTTTTAAAATATATTTGACTGTTGAAAGGGAGAAGTATAGCATTATCTGATGGGGTCGTTAATATATGTGGATGTAATATATATAAGAACTACAACAAGAAGAGAGGACTATAAAGGACCTGTATGGTGGTAAGGTTTCTATATTCCACATTAAGTAGTAAAATATTGATTCTAGATATACTGTGAAATAGATGCATATGTATTTCATAATGCCTAGAGCAACTACTAAAAAAGTTATGTAAAGGTATATATAGTCAGAATCGCAACACATAAAATAAAATGGAAAACTAAACAATATTCAAATAATCCAAAAGCAAGCAGGAGAGGGAAAACAGAGGAAAGAAAGATAGATGGCACAAACAGAAAATAAATAATAAAATGGCAGCCCTAAATCCAAAAACTCCTGGATATTTGCTCTAGAGAGATGCAATCTATGTTTGCACAAATACCAATACAAGAATGTTTATAGCAGCTATATTTATAATTGCCCCAAACTGGAAAGAACCATGATATACTGCAATGGGTAAATAGATATACAAACTGTTGTCCATTAACACAATGAAATACTCCTCAACAATAAAAAGGAAAAAACAATGGAAATAAATATGAAGAATATTATGTTGAATGCAAGAATCCAGTCTCCAAAGATTACATGCTGTATGATTCTAGATATATGACATTGTTGAAAAAATAAACTATAGGAACAGAAAACAGATTAGTGGTTGCCAGAGGTTGGGAGTTGGGGGAGGGTGTGACTATAAAAGTTTAACACAATGAAGTCTTGGGAGGTAGTGGAACAGTTTTGCATACTGATTGTTGTGGTGGTTACACAAATATATACATGTGTTAAAATACATAGAACTGTATATCAAATGAAAAAAAGTCAATTTTACTACATGATAGTAAAAATAAACATATAATTAACTTGTCACTTACATGGCCTAGGTATTTATTTCTCTGTTAGTGGCCCCGAATAGGCTAAAAAACATTTCCAATCCTGGACAGTTTTAAGCTAACATGATTTTTTTTTAACACTGGAACTACAAACTACAATGGATGTCATGAATTTCCTAATTATTCTTCTCTGCTAATAATATTAGATTCTGTTCAGTCTTTAGGTGAGAAATAGCCTCAATATTTCAGTATGACACTGTGCACTATTTGGTATGTTTTCATTAAGTAATCAATTGACTGTGTCACCTCTATAAAAGAGAGGTTTTTATTTCAGCACATGATAAGGATTGCTACCTAGATTTTAGTGCTTTTAAAGCCATTAAGATGAGCAGTTGTTAAAGTGAAGATACTTAATTGGAAACCATGTTTGTGGGTAGGTGGGAACCCCAGATGTATTTCTCTTAATTTGCAGTGTTTATGACCTTTAATCAAACACAGAGCTTTTCTGTTTTGGTCCCTTTCTAAGAGCACAAGGATGGCAAATAACATGGTTGCTAGTGATTGTCCTGAGAAGGTTGTGTCTGCAATAGCGTCTAATAACTAAAAAGCTTTGGTTCTAGTAACACAATAACCTTACTGTCTATCTTTCTTCAATAATAGCCCTGCTGTTCTTGGGTGCCAGTCTTTTATTAAAAGTAGAAACTATTTTTGCTGGAAAACTATATATATATATATATATATATATATATATATATATATATATATATATATATATATATATATATAAAACACAATAAAACAATCCTTTCATTAGATCTTATGTTTGAAGACAGGGACTTCCACCAGGTTTGTGTTATGTATAGTTTTGATAATAAGTGCATTATTTGTTTGAGTTAATTGAAGCCATTTGCTAAAAACCATAAAAACCCAATTAAAATTCTCAGCCCTGATCAGTAAGCCTGTCAGGAGTTCTCTGTAGTGAGGAGGGAATGTGTTGTGACTGATGGGAGCCGAGACTGGTCCAAAGGTAGAGACTAGGGAAAGAAACAGGGCAAAATGATTAGCTGCCTTTAGTATAGAACACAGTCCAAATCACCAAGTTCCAGGAATGTGAGGGAGCACATTTTAATCTAGGTCATCATTCATTTGTTTGTTCAGTCAATAAGTATTTGTTGACACTACTCTGTGTCATGCACTATTCCAGGTGTTGGGGATACTGCGGTGAACCAAATAGCCAAAATTATTCTTGTGAAATTTGTAATTTTAGCAAAAGGTGAAAGACACTAAACAGGTAAATAAGATCATTTCAAGTAGTTGCAAGTAATATCAAAGAAACAAAACAGAGTAATGTGGTAAAGAATGACTAAGGATGAGAATGGGGGTAGGGTTGGGGAGACTATTTTACATATGAGGATCAAGGGGACATTTGAGCTGAGACCTAAATAATGAGACAGAGGCAGGCATGAAAAGATCTAGGCTGAAGAAACTGCAAACCCAAAAATCCTAAGATGAGAACAAGTTTGGCAAATGTGGCTACAGTATTAGAGAAGTAGCTAGGGAGAAAGACCACTTATGCTTTTGGGAGCCATAGTAAGCAGTTTGCATTTTATTATCAGTACAATGACAAGCCATTGGATAATTTATAGTGAAGAGGGAATAATCTAATTTACATTTTTTAAACAATTAGGATTTGGCTATTGTGACGAGAGTGGTTTTTAAAGGGCAAGAGTGGAAGCAGGGAAACCAGTGAAAGGAATAGTGCATTAACCTGGGGAGGAGAAGATGGTGACTTAGGCCAGGGTAATGGAAATGCAGATAGAGGAAAGTGGATGCTCTCAAGATATATTTCATAGATATTATCGACAAGACTTAATGATGGATTGTATGTGGACTGTGAACAAAAGAGGAATCAAGAACGACTGAAGTTTGTACCTTGAGCAATTTTATTGAAGATAGAAGCATTTACAGAGATGGGGACACATCAATTCTTTTATTGAGGGAGGTGGGAGACAAGAAAGCCTTCTGTTTTGAATGTTTTAATTTGAGAGGCTTATTAGACATCAAGTGGACATGCCAAACTGGCAGTTCAGTATGTTGATGTAAGAAACATCCAAAGCTGTAGAGAATTTTTATAAGAATTTATCTGAGCCAAACTGAAAACTTTTGCTGGGAAGCAAGATCTCAAATGCTCCAGAGAATAACAGCTTCTTTTATGTATTTGAAATTAAGGAGGGAACATAAGGAAGGTTACATGGAGGTGGGGAAAAAAAAGGTAGGGATTGGATTACAAGGTAGTTAACAAGATTATGTGCTCTCCTTAAGGTGGTTACAGCTTATTTCAAAGGTGTGTTAACCTACATGCACAGAAACAATTGACAGAGTTTGCTTAAACCAAAGATAAAACTTTTACTAAAGAAGTTACTTACTTGGGGTGTGACTACCCACCATGACCTGCCCAGTTAGGAATTTATGATCAGATCACCCCTTGAGGTTATTTTATACAGAACCTCTTTTTTCCAATCACAAATATGTATATGAGGATGGAAATCATAAGAGGGCCTGAGGCTATAGATATAAATTTAGGAGTCACTAATACTATGGAAATCATAGATGAAAATGTGATCCAGTCTGGAGGATTCTAAAAAGCATCAGTCTAAATGTTAAACAGTTGTCACAACTGCAGATAAAAACACTCCAAATTGATACTGTAATAGAAAAGCTACATCCAGTGTACAGTTGGGGGCGAGGAATGGAGGGCTCAATTTTATTCCTAGTTCAATAGGAACCTATTGGAGTGTTTTGAGCAAGAAGGTTATATTTGATTTACATTTATAAAAAGTCTCTTAGGGGAATCATGTGCTTGAACGAATCATAGAAGGACAAGAGAAAGAACAGGGTATGCTAGCATTACCATAGACTCAAAGGGTCCACTTGCATGTGCACATCCAAGTCAAAAAAGACATGAGCAGGAGTTTGCAGAAAAGGAAGTAAAGATTGGCCCTAAGCCCAGAGCTAGTGCTATCAATACCCTGGCTTCCTGATGGCCTCTAGTAGCTAGGTTATATAAGGAAAAAAATCATTAATTGTGGTTACTATGAAAGTTGGGGTTGTGGACTCTACTGATTAGTCAGGGCTAAGGCAGAGAGCTAAGCTCATCATGGCTTCAAGTCCTGGTGTCAGTCATGGCATTGTTCAATCTGGTTTCTAGGGGATGTGATCTGGTCCATTGAGCTGTTCAGCTTTCTTGAGTTCAGAGCTGAAACATAACTTAGTCCAAGGTGTTAACTTCGTTTGACTAAAACCTTATTCTAGTTTGAGGTTTGGTTATTGCATCTTGGTCATGGTTGATAGACCTGAAGCTTTATTCCTAAGTGAGTTTGCCACAGACCAAAACCTAATGTACTAAGGCTTTAATGATTAAAAGGAGTGGACATACAGTATAAACACAGGTAGGAAGATCTAGGGAAAAGAATGCAGGTAAGTTATAGGTCTATCAGGCTAAACAAAGCTAGCTTGGATTAAAGCAGAATGCATGCTAAAGAAATGAAGTTCAGCCTTTCCATTTGCCTGCAGCCATTAGGTAAGCCAAGATGGGCACTTATCAGTACATCCAGGAGCTATGGAGGTAGAAGCAGTCTGGTGTAATAAGGTTTCTTCTCAAGGTGCACTGCTGGCAGTACCTCCAGCTCTCTGTGCTCACAGGGCCCCCACCCCACCCAGCCTGATAAAGCGCACAGGCGGGAAAACAAGGCCAAGAAAGGTTATATTATATATCGGATTCATGTGTGCTGTGGTGGCCACAAAGCCCAGCTCCTAAAGGTGTGACATATGGCACGCCTGTCCCTCATGGTGTTAGCCAGCTAAAGTTTGCTGGAAGCCTTCAGTCTGTTGCCGAGGAGTGAGCTGGACACCACTGTGGGGCTCTGAGAGTCCTGAATTCTTACTGGGTTGGTGAAGATTCCACCTACAAATTCTTTGAGGTTATCCTCATTGATCCATTCCATAAAGTTATCAGATGGAAGCCTGACACCCAATGGATCACCAAACCAGTCCATAAGCATAGGGAGATGCGAGGGCTGACATCTACAGACTGCAAGAGCCGTGGCCTTGGAAAAGGCCACAAGTTCCACCATACTATTGGTGGTTCTCGCCGTGCAGCTGGGAGAAGGTGCAATACTCTCCAGCTCCACCATTACCGTTAATATGCATAATGCTTGTAAAATCCTTACCTAATAAACAATTTAGGACAGTCCAACAAAAGAAAAAGGAAATGAAGTTCATGTATGGTTACCATTCCTCCCTTTTTTTTTTTTTGTCAGTCCTAAGTCTCGAGGGAGTAGGTGCTATCGCCGCTTTGGATGCTTCCTGCTGGAAATGGGTGATGTCTGGGTTGAGAAGAACAAAACCTTTTGATACGAAGTTGGAAATGTTCTTGGGTCCCTGGTTTTGGATCCATGGTGTCTATTAATATCAGGTTGCTATTCCTAGCTGCCCTGAGGCAACAATTGAAGAGACAACAACCTCTAACCAGAATTGCTACCGCACCTAAGATGAAAAGTATTATAGTTGTACCCCAGTGACCAGGGAGTGAAGACAGCCATCGGGTAAAAGCATGCATGTAAGAAATGTCATTTACCTTGTCTATAGCAGTGCTCATATTACCTAACAAATCCGAGATATTAGCATCTTTGCCTGAGATATCAGTACAGCATTCCTGTCTCATTAATGCACATGTTCCCTCTTGGGTGCTGTTAAGATATCAAGAGCCATACAATTTAGAAGTACTAATTTCTGCATTTGTGCCATTTACTGATTTAAGAGAAATATGCTCTGCCTTGAGCTGTTGAGTGCAGTTGCAGTAACTTTAGCCAGTGCGTGGCTTTCTAGCTTGGCAGAATCCCAGTGTATTGGAGAGAAAGAATAAAGACTGGTCATTCCCACCATGCCATGTTTCTTGGCCATCAAGATTTGAAAGCCAGCAAGTTATGGGGACTTTCAGGGATGGTCTTATACATTCTTCTTGGGAAGGACAGAAATCCTGATGTATAATAACCTATTCATCTATAAGAGAGATAAGGCCATAGGTTGGACCCATGAACCCATATGACCTCTTTTGATGCCAGGTATGCTCTGGAAGAGAGATGCATTTTCTCTCCCAGTCCAGCCAGTGTCCAGGTACTTATGTATGTAATGACAAGTGTTTGGGGAGACCCATCCTACTTGTGGAAAACCAAGGCCAGATTGATTGGTCCAGTGTATGTAAAAAGGGAGCATGCTACTTAAAAGCCCTTGTTCTGCACAGAGCCATCCAAATCCATCCCAGGTATGAAAACTAAAGGAAATGAAGAAGCATTAGTTCATTTATGAATTAGGTAAAAAATGTTTCTTTGTCTTACAGTAGTCAAATGTGTATTCCTCAGGATGGGAGGATGGGGAAAGAGGTCCCAATTTAGCTGTGGTGACTTGTTGAGCCAACGTTCCCAATCTGAAAAGTTGAAGGGATGAATGATTCATGGCATTCCCTCTGCACTGGACAAAGGGAGCAGCCTGCGAGCCAGCAGTCTGATTGGTTGTGTACATCAGCATAGGTGGCAGCCCAGGACAGGAAGGCATTGCCTGCAGTAAACAAGGTTTGGAAGAAGATGCAGTTAAAAATTAGAGGGTCAGTACTCATTATGAACCCCAGATAAGTGAGCCCTTTATCCTGATTCAGAAGAGAAACCCTTCTCTTCTGAAGAGTAGCCTGCAATCTGAGATGGGCTCCCTGGAGTTATGCTGATGGTTGGGAAGTAGTTTTTAATTATGTTGTAGTAGGAAAATCCACAAGAGGCTTTATTCGAGAATGATGAATCCACAGCTTAATTCTTTGCAACTTGACAGAAGAATGAGTGGTTAGTAAAATCTGATAGGGCCCTCCTGAACTAGGTTCAAGTTGATCATCAGGATGTTTATTTTTCCAAAATTTTAAGAACACCCAGTCTCCAGAATTAAGAAGGTGTAAGGAACTATACATAGGGTACTTATTTCATCCTGTTGGAGGTGAATTTATGAAGAGCAGTTAAGGTCAAACCCAAAGATTGTACATACTTTATAGTGTCTAATTCTTTAGTCTATAAATCATGAAGAAATTTAAGATTTTTTTAAAGACATAAGAAGGGTCTTCTGTATAACATTTCATAAGGACTCGATTGGGCCATGCTTCTAGGAGCTACTCTGGTCCTAAGCAGGGCTATAGGCAATAACTTATCCCATCTTAAGTTTGACTCTTGGCAGATCTTGGCGATTTTTTTCTTTAAAGTATGGTTCATTTTTTATTCTCAATTTTTCTGGGAGATTGGGGTATCCAAGAGATGTGAAATTTCCATTGTATCCTTAAGAGCTTGTTTGTCATCTTCCTCAGTCCTCTTGGTTTCAAAGTGGTGGCCAGCATTTAGGCATGTAGTTTTATTTCTTGTTTCTTCTCCTTTTTGGAAGCCTGGTCTTGATTATTAAAAACCTTGAAAGCAATTTCTATTAATTGTGATGTTGGCATTCCATAGGCCCACTCAACCTTTTGTAGTTTCTTCTGAATATCTGAAGCACTCTGAGTTCAAGTTGTTTAGTTTTTCTTTGATAGTTAAGAAGGCATTGCAAATCCATTCTAAAAACTCAGATGGGTTTTCCTCCACTTGTTCTTTGAACAATTAAACTTTATTGGAATTTCTTTGTTCAGGCACTCCCTTACTTAACCCAGCAAGGATACATTCTCTTCTATTATGTCCAAACCTTGATAAATCCCCATCATTAACATTCCATCTGGGGTTAATTGTGGGGATGGCCAGAAACGCCTCATCTTTGACCATGTTCTGAGGGTTCTCATTGTGAAGGCAGTTAGCTTCCTCCTTAGCTTTTTCTAAGATAGTTTGCTGTTCCTCAGCAGTGAGGAGAGTATTTAGCATTTGTTGTATGTCTATCCAAGCTGGGTTATGGGAAGTAAAAATAGAGGTAAAGAGACTTTCCATCCTTGAAAAGTCATCTCTATATGCTGGCATAGTGCTTCTCCAGTTAAGGAGATCTGAGATGGAAAAGGGAGCATACACCCATACCATTCCTGCCAGCTGGCAATTTGTATCCAGTCCTCCTATTAGCATCAGTCTTTTTTGTTAAGATTTTATTGGAAAATTAGGGGAGGGAGCAGCATTGGGGAATCGGGGAAGGGGAACAGACAAGTTGCTGTCATTTTGTTCTTCAGTCTAGTTGTGGAGGACGTTGCTTCACTGGCGCTTACGGCAGGCTACTGCAGCCTACACCGTTGCTG
>NW_017732387.1:178156-199667 GCF_001890085.2 Hipposideros armiger | reverse complement strand
TTTTGTTCTTCAGTCTAGTTGTGGAGGACGTTGCTTCACTGGCCCAAGTTGGCACCATCATTGCACTCTTCGCAGCTTCCCGGCATTCGGTCACTGGCCATTGGATGGCCGCTTACGGTGACTCATGGCAGCTCATGGCAGCTCATGCTGGCTGCCAGCTGCTCACACTGGCTGCCGGCCACTCATGCTGGCTGCTGGCCGCTCACGCTGGCTGCTGGCCACTCACGGTAGCTTACGGCAGGCTACTGCAGCCTACACCGTTGCTGGCGACTCATGGCAGCTCAGCTCCAGGTCAAGCTGTTGTTGACCATCTTAGCTGTTGAGGGCTCAGCATCACTGGTCCATGTGGGATCTGAACTGGCAACCCTGCTGCTCAGAGCTCATGCTCCCAAGCCAACTCTTAACTAACGAGCCACTCAGCCAGCCCTATTGGCATCAGTCTTAATGGGTATTATCCTGCTTGGACTAGAGCCGTCCCCTGGCCAAATTGTGTTCCCCTTTGTATATGAGAAGGGGAAGATATTCCCACATCAGCAGTTTTGGTTTCCCCTTCAGCAGAGGCTGATGCTGTGTTGTAGTTTCATTATTCCCACGTGGAGGTGGAGCAGCTACCACCATAGGAACAGTAGTGGCGGGAGCCATTGCACAATTTAATTGCATCATGTAAGTGTAATCTTCTTCTTCTGTGGAGGGTTTTCTGTTTGAATAGATTTAGTCAGTTTCCTTATCTTTTGCACCATAATTTTACATTTTCTTTGAAGAGGCCTATTCTGATATAGTGACGTGAATGCCTGGACATAGGGGATATCATCTCATTTTTCTTTTACAAAATAATTCCAGTTGTAGAATAGTGGTGTAACTTAGAGATACAACCTCTAGCCAGTGATCTTCTGAATCTAAGGCATATTGTGACCATGCCACCTGACAGAGAAAAATCATTGTTTTCTTTTTCATAGGTTCATAGCTGAATGTACTCCAATAGCCCAGAGGGCTACACTGGAGTACAGAGATGCAATTACCCATGTTATTAATGTTCTTATCAACCAAAGTAATTACTTATCTTTAGTTCAAGCAATTTTAAGTAAGTTTTAGGATTAGACCATTTTAATAAAGAAGACAAACAAAGAACAAACATTTATGCAATTCAACAATTCAAACAAACGAACAAAACAAAATTTCAAAACCCATTAAGATTTCTCAAGAATCATCTCCCTCTTTCATTCCCGCCAGGTTGCCCAAGCCCAGGAGAAGGTCGTTTTCCTGGAGTAGTCACCCATGAAATCTTACCACAAAATATCTTAAATTTCCAAAACCAGAACAAATTCCAAATCTAAACTTTTTAATTCCTTGCTTCTTATGCTGCAAACAAAAACACCATAGGTTGCTGGTGCCCGGTCATAGACTGCTGCTTGGCCTCCACCTTGAAGATAAACAGGTCTGGGCAGCTGCTTGATGGGAAGCCTAGTGGCCAGCCTTAAGCTGGGGGCCACCAAATTCACAGGCAATGGCTTCCTTATACAGGCCACCAAAATTGCTACTGTAGACTCAAAGGGTCCACTTGCCTGTGCACATCAAAGCCAAAAAAGACACGACCAGGAGTTTGCAGCAAAGGAAGTAAAATTTGTTTAAGGAGTTGGCCCCAAGCCCAGAGACACAGGTGAGCTAGTGCTCTCAAAACCCTGGCTCCCCAATGGCCTCTAGTAGCTAGGTTATATAAGGGAAAAATCATTAATCGCGGTTACTACGGAAGTTGGGGTTGTGGGCTCTACTGATTGGTCAGAGCTAAGGCAGGGAGCAGCTGATCATGGCTTCAGGTCCTGGTGTCAGTCATGGCATTGTTCAGTCTGGTTTATAGGGGATGTGGTCCAGCCCATGGGGCTGTTTTGCTTTCATGATTCTGGAGCTGAAACATAACAAAATCCAAGGTGTTATCTTTGACTAAAACCTTATTCTAGTTTGAGGTTTAGTATTGTATCTTGTTCATGGTTGATAGACCTGAAGCTTTATTCTTAAGTGAGTTTGACACTGACCAGAACCTAATGTCCTGCGGGCTTCATGATTAAAAGGAGCAGACATACAGTATATATACAGGTAGGAGGACCTGGGGAAAGAATGCAAGTGAGTTATAGCTCTATCAGGCTAAGCAAAGCTAGCTTGGATTAAAGCAGAATGCATGCTAAAGAAATAAAGTTCATGTGTGCTTATACTAGGCAGAATTCAAATATGGCCCCCAAGATTGCCAGCCCTGGGATAGATGAACCTTCTCTCAGTTACTCAATATAACTCTAATCCAGATGATGTTGTAAAGGGGTTTTGCAGATGTATTAATGTCACAAATCAGCCCAACTTAAGGTAGAGAGAGTATTTGGGTGGATCTGATGCAATCGGGTGAGCCCTTTAAAAGCAAAAAGTTTTTTCTGATTGGTAGCAAAACAGAAAGAGAAATTCAAAGCATTTGGGGGGTGGGGGCAGGTTGTTGTGCACCATTGTTGGCATGAATATGGAAGAGCCATGTGGCAAGAAATGCAGGTCACTTCTGGGACCTGAAAGCAGTAGCTGGCTGACAGCCAGCAAGGAAATGGGGACCTCAGTCTTACAATTACAAGAAACTGAATTCTGGCAACAAGAATAAACTTAGAAGTGGAGATTTCCTTAAAGCCTCCAGAGTAGAAATCAATCCAACTGACACTTGGATTCCAGCCTTTGTGATGCTCTCAGCAGAAAAGTCAGTCATGCCATGCCAGACTTCTAACCTAAAAAGTTGTGAGCTAATTGAATGGGTACTGTTTTAAGCTGCAAAATTTATGGTAATTTCCTATGCGGCAACAGAAAACTAATATACAATGTGTTAGTTTGCTAGTGCTGCCATAACAAAGTACCACAGACTGGGTGGTTTAAACAAAGAAATTTATTTTCTCACAATTTTGGAGGGTCAAAGTCTGAAATCCTGGTGTTGGCTGGGATAGTTTCTTCTGAGGCTTCTCTCCTTGGTTTGTAGATGGCTGTCTTTTCCATGTGTCTTCACATGATCTTTTCTCTGTGTATGTCTGTGTCCTAATCTCCTCTTTTTATGAAGTTACTGGTCCTATTGGATTAGAGGTCTGTTCAGATTTTCTGTTTCTTCTTAATTCAGCTTTGGAAGATGGTATGCTTCTGGAATTTATCCATTTCTTCCAGATTGTTTTAATTTTTTGACATATAGGTGCTCATAGTATTTTCTTAAAATTTTTTGTTTTTCTTGTTGTCACTTCTCTTTCATTTCTGATTTTATTGATTTGGATCCTCCCTTTTTCTTGATGAGTCTGGCTAAAGATTTGTCAATTTTGTTTATCTTTTTAAAAAAGCAGCTCTTGGAGATATATATATATATATATATATATATATATATACATATATATATATATTTCACTTATTTCCACTCTGGTCTCTATTATTTCCTTCCTTTTACTCATTTTGGGCTTATTTTGCTGTTATTTGTCCAGTTCTCTTAGGTATAAAGATAGACTGTTAATTTGAGATTTTTCTTGTTTATTTAGGTAGGCCTTCATTGCTATGAAGTTCCCTCTTAGGACTGCTTTCACTGCATCCCATAGATTTTGGGTCACTGTGTTTTCATTTTCTTTTGTCTCAAGGTATCTTTTGATTTCTTTCTTGGTCTCATTGTTGACCCATTCATTGTTATTCAATCTCTATGTGTTTGTGTATTTTTCAGTTTTTCTCTGTAATTGATTTCTAGTTTCATAGCACTGTGGTCAGAGAAGACACTTGATGTGATTTCAATCTTCTTAGATTTATTGAGACATGTTTTGTGGCCTGACATATGGCTGATCTTGGAAAATGTTCCATGTGCACTTGAAAAGAATGTATATTCTGCTTCTTTGGGGTGAAATGCTCAAAAAATATCAATTAAATCCATCTGGTCTAATGTGTCATTTAAGGCCACTATTGCCATATTGATTCTCTGTCTGGAAGATCTGTCCATTGGTGTCAGTGGGTATTAAAGTCCCTTACTATGAGTGTGTTACTGTTGATCTCTGTCTTTATGTCAGTCAATATCTGTTTTATGTATTTAGGGGCTCCTATGTTGGGTGCGTAAATGTTTACTAGGGTTATGTCCTCTTGTTGGATTGATCCCTTTATTATTATATAGTGTCCATCTTTGTCTTTTATTATAGTCTTCATTTTAAAATCTATTTTGTCCAATACACGTATCGCTACTGCAGTTTCTTTCTCATTTCCATTTGCATAAAATATCTTATTCCACCCCTTTACTTTCAGTCTGTGTGTCTTTATGTGAGGTGGGTCTCTTGTAAACAACATATGCATGGGTCTTCTTTTCTTATCCACTCAGCTACCCTATGTCTTTCGATTGGAGCATTTAATCCATTTACATTTAAAGTGATTATTGGCAGGTACATAGTTATTACCATTTTATTATTCATATTTCTGGTCTTAGTTTGTTTTCAACTTTCTTCTGCTTAAAAACCCTTTTTAACATTTCCTGCAGTGCTGGCTTGGTGGTAGTGAATTCCTTTAGCTTATTTTTCTCTGGGGAGCTCTTTATCTCTCCTTCAATTTTTAATGATAACCTTGCTGGGTAGAGCAATCTTGGTTGTAGGCCTTTGTTTTTCATCAATTTGAATATTTCCTGCCACTCCTTTCTGGCCTGCAAAATTTCCATAGAAAAGTCAGCTGACAGTCTTATGGGAGCTCCTTTGTAAGTAAGTAGGTGTCTTTCTCTTGCTGCTTTTAGGATTCCCTCTTTGTCTTTATCTTTTGCCGTTTTAAATATAATGTGTCTTGGTGTTGGCCTGTTTGGGTTCATCTTGTTTGGGACTCTCTGCACTTCTTGCATTTGTATGTATATTTCCTGCATGAGGTTAAGGAAGTTTTCAGTCAACATTTCTTCAAATAGGCTCGCAATCCCTTGCTTTCTCTCTTCTCTTTCTGATACCCCTAAGATATGACTGTTGTTATGCTTGGTATTTTTCCAGAGGACTTTTTTTTTAATTATTTTTTATTATGAAATACACATTTTTTAGAATTAGTTTCAGCTGTACAACACAGTGCAATAGTTATACTTTTTACCCCTCGAAGTAACAACCTCCCTCCCCTAATCTGCCACCACCCCATTTACCCCCAATATCATACATATCTATTACAAATCCCTTGACTCCACTCCCACACTATACTCCACGTCCCATGACTATATATATTCACTTGTAATTGACATACAATATTATACAACATCAGCTTCAGGTGTACAGTGCAGTGATCAAACCTCTTCCCCATCCATGATGCAAGACATGTGACCACCTGACACCCCACAAAATATTCACAACATTATCAATTACATTCCTCAAACTGACCCCCATGTCCCCATGGCAACACTGCAGCTGCTTATTTATGCTGTGCAGCCCCCTCCCTCTCTCCCTCATCCTCACCCCCTCAACCAACAGCCATCAGCGGCACCTCCACATCTCTGAGACCACCTTTGTTCACTTTCCTCGCCCATTCAGTTTTTTAGATTCCACATATAAGTGAAATCATATGGTATTTGTCTTTCTCTGACTGACTTATTTCACTTAACATAATAGTCTCTAAGTCCATCCATATCGTCCCAAATGTTACAATTTCATTCTTCTTTATGGCGGAGTAATACTCCATTGTATAAATGTACCACAATTTCTTAATCCAGTCATCTACCGATGGGCATTTTGGTTGTTTCCAAGTCTTGGCTATTGTGAATAGCGCCTCAATAAACATAGGGGTACATATATTTTTTTGAATTAGCGTCTTGGGTTTCTCTTCCAGAGGACTCTTAAACTTTTATGTATGTATGTATGTATGTGTGTATGTATGTATTCATTCATTCATTCATTGTGTTCCAATTAGGTGTTTTCTGCTACTTTGTCTTCTAAATTGCTGATTTCATCCTCTGTTTCATCGAGTCCGCTGATGATACCTTCTAGTGCATTCTTCATTTCAGTTATTGTATTTTTCACTTCTGACTGGTTCTTTTTTATGGTTTCTGTGTCCTTTTTTATCCTTGCTATCTCTCTGTTGAAGTTCTCATTAAGTTCCTTGAGTATCTTCGTAACCATTGTTTTTTGCTCTGTATCTGTTTGGTTATTTGCCTCCATTTCGTTTAGTTTTTTTAGTGGAGTCTTCCCCTTATCTTTCACTTCAGACATATTTCTTTGTTTCTCCATTTTGGCTGCCTTTCTCTGTGTGTTTCTGTGTATTAGGTAGATCTGGTCTGTCTCCCAGTCTTAGTATAATGGCCTTATATAGTAGATGCCCTGTGGGTGTCAGTGGTACAGTCTCCCTGGTCACCGTGCTGGGTGCTCCAGTAGTGTTCCCTGTGTTGGTTGTGTGTTCCCTCCTGTTATAATTGAGTCTTGATTGCTATTGGCATGTCAGTGAGTAGGATTGACCCTCAGGCCGATTGGCTGTGGGGTTTTGCTACATCCATAGCTTACAGTCTTCTGGGAAGGGGGGCTTATGCTACTGAGTGTGATTCACTCCAGCTCGCTCTCATACCTGTTCAACTGCCCTTTGTGTGTGCCGCTTGTGGGGCTAATTGGGCAGTGCTCTGCTGTGGTCTGAAGCCAACCTCCAAGTATGTTTGTTCTGGGGTCTCTTGGGAGGGGCTTCAGTGCAGGCCCAGTTCACCTACTGTCTGTGACCAGTTGGGGGCTACCTGGTAGGAGCTACAAAGTGATCCATGGTTGTTCACTGCCTGTGCTAAATCTGGAGGTTTGTGGGAGAGGCCACCTGTGAACTGAGTATGGCTGCCACCAGTTCCAGACCTGGGGTAGCTCTGCAAAAAGTCAGGACATCCTGAAACCTGCTGCCACCTTCCAGCTCCCTTCAGGTTCAGCCCCTGATAAAGCCACATGCAGTACATGAGTTGGGTGAGGCAGGGTCTCAGGAAGCCCCTAGAGTGGGAAGACATGTCATCAACAGGTTCAAGTAGATTCTGGTTTGGTGCCCATGCTGAGCCTGGAGCTACTTGGCAAAAGTCTCAGCACACCAAGGCCAGCAGCCACCCTCCATAGTCCTATGAACTCTGATAGCTTTTCAAGAAAGAGTGCAATGTGGATGGGGATGGCTGCTGCAGAGAAAGTACCTCTGGTGTTGGGTGAATTGGGTGGGGCAGGGTCTCAGTGAGTCAGCAGGGCAGAGTAGCATAGTTTACCAGACCAATCAGATTCAGATTTGTCCATGAGGGGGAGGGCTCAACACAGGACAGATGGCGTCCACTTGCCAGCTGCACTGGAGGTGGACCCCACACAAGAAAATTGGTGACTGTCTTCCAGCCCTGGCTCTAAAGCCAGGCATCTCAGTCTGCCCCCCACACACACAATATGCCTCTGAATCACCTTGAGTCACCGTCCCTCTGCCACAGCTCAGGGTGAGTGTCTGCAAGCAAATGAGTTTGTGTACAGGCCCATTAAGAGCATGCCTGGGTTTCCTGTCACTTTCTGTCCCACCCGGATAGTCCTAATCCCCACTATTTTACACAGCCAGGTGTTGTGGTGGCTCCTCTTCCTGGCACCAGTACTTTGGGCTATGGAGGCCAGTGTGGGGCTGGGGTCCCCTGTTCCTGTGTGGGGAAGCCCCATGGCCGAGATACCCCACCCCGTTTCCAACTGACGCATGGAGGTTTAGGGCCAGCCCATTTCGTGTCTCTGTCCCTCTTACCAGCCTCAACATGGCTTATTCTTTATATCCTTAGTTATAAAACTTCTGATCATCTAGACTTCAGATGGTTCTCCAGGTTGATGGTTCTATAATTTAGTTGTAATTTTAATATATTCATGGAAGGAAGCAGGTACAGTGTTTATCTACTCTGCCATGTTGGATCTCTTAAAATCCTTGATCCAATTTAGTTGTAATTTTAATGTGATCTGGGGAGGAGGAAAGCACAGCATTTATCTACTTCACCTTCTTGGACCGTTTTCTCTTCATATTCACAGAGTAGATTATTAAAAGAATGTGAATTCCCTCCCCTTTATCCTTGGAGATATCTCCAATTATTTGGCCTGTGAGACACAAATGAAATACTTCCTTTAAGACTGAAGTAAGATAAGGAAGTAGAATCTTTGTTAGTCTCTCTTGTGCTCCAGGGATTGATATGAGACAAGCAATTAACATTCCTGAGCTATGTCTTAGTAAGATATCCCTGAGACAATTTCTTTTGTGGACTTTGCACCTCTTGAAGTAAATGCTACTTCATAATGTCATTTTTTTATTTGGTCTTCAGACTCATGCATAAATTATTAATAATTGAAGCTATTGTCCTTAGATATAAAGCTCACTAAAGCTACTTGTTTGTAATACAGAAGTTTGAATTTAAGTACCAATGCTAAGTTTGAAATAGAATTTTAGGCTTAGCTTCTGGCTATATGACTTAAAAGTTTGGTGAGCTAATTTTATCCAGGCAGCCAAGTCTCTTATTGCCTGTCTACTCTCATTAAAGTTCATTAAGAGTCATAACTTTACCCAGTGACCCCATAATGATGAAGACCCAGTGTTTTTCTCTCCAGGTCAGTCTGAAGGAACAGGTCATGAATCAAGTTGGGCTACTACTGTATCTTTAGTAGAGGATCTATTCCTCTCCCAACTAGATATCAAAGGTCTTGATGACCTTGGAGATTCTCAGGCTATCAGAACAACTGCACCACTCTTTGCCACAGGATATCCCCTATCCTACCTGGTATGGTAAGGACTATAGACCTTAACTCAGCTATGGATTCTCACTTTCTTCCTCCTTTAGGTCTAGAGCAGAAAGTAGGCAGCCGTTTAAGATTCTCCATGATTTACTTATATCTTGTGAATCTATGTGCTCTTGGTGAAGCCCCATTCATCTATAAGAAAAAGAACATAATTCCAGCCATACAACTGAAATTAGAAATGTAATTATACACAGTTGCTATCCTCAAGGTGTTTCTAGCCAATCTAGACATTAGGTCAATCTTCTTTTGTATGTGTGTGTGGTATATACCCAAGTATGGTGGTGGTTGTTTTTGAAAAGTAGTTTTTATGAGAGAATATATCTCTGTAATGTGATTGTACCTAGTATTACATTTACTTTGGAACATTCCTGGGAAACATTGCCATTTGATGAATATCAGGTACTGTTACAGAAGTACAAGATGGTCAATCTATTCTCTTTGTGTGAGTTGTTGACATTTTTCTCAGTATTCTTATCTCCTCCCCTATAATATTTTGATTACATTGTTGTAATTATTTATCCTAGCTTTTACCAGCCAACTGCACATTCTTTATTGCTTCTATGAAATTTGAACAACCTGTATAGTTGCAATTTCTCATTGTGCAGTTTAGCCTTTAGTAACTGGGTCATTTTATGCTCAGTATACCTGTTTGAAATGGTCTTACCCATTTTAATAGGTTTATTTTTATTTTTTAATATTTTGGTATTTAAACAAAAACTTGTTTATGAAACAATAGTACATAATATTTTAGGCTTAATAATTTTTAATTATAAGTATCCCATGGATTTATTTTCTTCATTCTTTTCAAGGATTTTGATGTATATAATTTCATTTTAGTTACATATTTAGTATGATAGTAAAGATTAAAAATGCAACCATAACTAGGGATTATGTTGAAACATTGCTTGAAATATATTTTAAAAATACAAAGATCCTCAATGTTCACCAATATGGACATTGATTTATAACGCTTCTATACATTACAATATTATGTAGCTTTTTATAATTGTGAGAATTTTCAATATGCTATTGCCATAAAACAATTGCCCAGATAAATTATTTGAAAGTGAAAGCACACTGAATATTTATATATGTGTGTATATATACCCACACCCATATAGATAGATAGATGATAGATAGATAAATAGGTAGATGAGAATATACACAATGCACTCAAAACTGCTAGCATTGTTTACCTATGGAAAGTGAGTTTGAGTAAAGATCATGAAGATTTCAGTTTTTACATTATACCTTACTGTATCATTTGAATTTTCTAAACAAGTGTTTATTATTCTTATAGTTTGATAAGTAAATATTAAAATAGAAAGGAATGAAGGAAGGAAATAAAGAAAGATGAAGGAAGGAAGGAAGGAAGGAAGAAAGGAAGGAAGGAAGGAAGGAAGGAAGGAAGGAAGGAAGGAAGGAAGGAAAGAAAAAGAAGGAGGGAGAAAGGGAAAGAGATACAGTCATATCATGTGGGAACATCTGGAAATCTAATCACTAGCTTCTCAATTTAGGAGAGAGTAAATAGCTGAAATAACCAACCAACAACTCATTCAATTATATTTGCTGAATATAAAAATTCTGAGAACCTCTTGAATATAGTAGCATAGAATGAGATAATGTTTAGTTTCCTTCCAACCCACAGACTTTATTATTTTAACTACCAGTAGTTTGCTAGTTGTCAAGGGAGATATAGAAGTAGAATAAAAGTCTTGTCTTCAAGAAACTATCAAGCATTTATCAAGTACATTTTTTATTTGTGCAAAAAAATTATCATAGGATCTGTGAGACATACAAAGATGTCAGGACTTATACATAACTGATATATATTTATAAATATATGTAATAAAAATTGTTGGTTGATTCTCTGGTAATCATTCTCCCCTTTCTCCTTCCTACACAATCTCATTCTTGTTTAAGTATCCACTTCTTCCCACTGTAGTCCATATGCCTCCTTACATCCTCTCCAAAGGTGGGTCTAATTGATCCAGGAGTGAGCATATGACCCAAGCTAGTTCAATTAGACTGAAGGACTCCCAATCAACTTGCTCTTCAAGATTGTATGAGAGACACATTCTTTCTGCTGCTGAATGTGATTGAAGAAGCCTATAACCCTGATAGCTACCTGTAACCATCATATAAACATAGGCAAGATTACTTTAGGATGAAATTGATACTGTGAAGAGCAGATTAGAGAGATCCACCAAAACTGAAAACCAAATGATATCATTGAACTGCTGAATCAACCATCCTTGTTTCTCATCATACCTCTAGGATCCTTATTATGTGAGATAATAAATATCATTATTGTTTATTCCAATTTGAGTCGTTTTTTTGTTTTGTTTTGTTTTTTTTATAGCTGAGCCATCCTGCCACCTGTTGGCAGCTCAGCGGCTGCTCAGCTTGGGCTGACTCGAACCGCTGTTGCTCAGAGCTCAAACTCTTGAGCGAGCTCTTAACCAACTGAGCCACTCAGCCGGCCCCAATTTGAGTCGTTTTCTATTGCTAGTGCTTGAAATCATCCAATATACAATGTGCAAAGCTATCTCCAGGTGCTGGTGGTATTACAGAGGCTTTATTTCTTTTTTATCCTTGTTAGTTTCCAAATATTTTATAGTGTACATGAATTACTGTTAGAATTAGGAAGGAGAAATAAATGTTATTTAAACATAATATTCCATATTACAAAATAAACATAAGCTCATTGTAGGAAATATGAAAAACAGTAAAACACAAAGCAAATAAAAATTATATAAAACATTACTTTGAAATAATTATACTTTGTTGCATCCTTCTAGTCTTTTTTCTATATATGCACATTTTTCTTTACAAACATGAGATCATACTTCACATCACATTTTACATAACCTGCTGTTACACTTATTAATTCCTTATTTTATGGACATTTCCATAAAACTAAATACATTTTAATAATATAATATTGATGGCTGTATAATAGTTTATATTATAGATACAGAAATACATTCTTGGATATTTAGGATGATCTTGCCACTATACATTTTTAATTGAAATATATTTGACATACAATATTGTGTAGATTTTAGGTGTACAGCATATTGGTTTTATACATTTATATAATGTGATATAATTGCCATTGTAGCAATTATTAACACTTCTATTATGTCACATAATTATCATTTCATTTTGTGGCTGGAGTAATTAAGATCTAGTCTCATGGCAAGTTTAATGGTTATAATACAATATTGTTGTCTATATTTACTATACTGTACAGTAGATCTCTAGGACTTATTTACTACTAGTTGCAAGTTTATACATTTAAAGAACATCTTTTGTATCCCCTCCCACTCAGCCCCTGGTAACCACTTGCTTACTCTCTGTTTTTATGAGTTGGCTTTTTTAGATTCCACATATAAGTGCTATCATATGGTATTTGTCTTTCTCTGTCTGACATATCACTTAGCATAATGTCTTCAAGTACTATTCATGTTGGAAATGGCAAGATATCCTTCTTTCTCATGGCTAAATAATATTTCTTGTGAGTGTGTCTAGATCTATCTATCTATCTGTCTTCATCATCATCATTGTTATCTATCTTTTTATTTATTCTATCTATAATATTTTATTTATCCATCCATCCCTTGACAGACATGTTGTTTCAATTTCTTGGTTATTTTGAGTAATGTTGCCATAAACATGAGAGTGCATATATCTCTTTGATATCCTGTTTTCATTTCCTTTGGGTATATACCCAGAGTGAAATTGCTGGATCATGTGTTAGACTTATTTTAAAAATTTTGAGGAACCTCAATATTGTTTTTCATATTGGCTAAACCAATTTACTATCCCACCAACAGTGGACAAGTGTTTCCTTTCTTCTACACCCTTGCCAACAATTGTTATCTCTTGTTTTTTTTTTAATTAAAGTTTATTGGGGTGACAATTGTTAGTAAAGTTACATAGGTTTCAGGTGTTCGACCTGTAATATATCATCTATATATCACATTGTGTGTTCACCACCCAGAGTCAGTTTTCCTTTCATCACCATATATTTGATCCCTTTTACCCTCATCTACCACCCCCTACCCACTTACCCTCTGGTAACCACTAAAGTATTGTTTGTGTCTATGAATTTTTGTTTCTTCATTTGTTTGGCTTGTTCCTTTGTTGTTTTCAGTTTTATAACCCACATATCAGTGAAATCATATGGTTCTTGAATTTTTCTGTCCGATTTATTTCACTTAGCATTATAATCTCAAGATCCATCCATGTTTTCCCAAATAGCACTATTTCATCTTTTCTTATGGCAAAATAGTATTCCATTGTGTATATATACCTCATCTTCTTTATCCAGTCATCTACTGAAGGACACTTTGGTTGTTTCCATGTCTTGGTCACCGTAAATAAAACTGCAATGAACATCGGATCACATATATCTTTACGGATAAATGTTTTCAGAAGGATTGCTGGGTCATATGGTAATTCTATTTTTAATTTTTTTGAAGAATTTCCACACTGTATTCCATAGCGGCTGCACCAATCTGCATTCCCACCAACAGTATATGAGGGTTTCTGTTTCTCCACAGCCTCTCCAAAACTTGTTATTATTTGTCTTGTTGATGACAGCCATTTTAACTGGTGTGAGGTGATTCTCATTGTGATTTTGATTTGCATTTCCCTGATGATTAGTGATGTCAACTATCTTTTCATGTACCTGTTAGTCATTTGGATGTCTTTTTGGAAAAATGTCTATTTAGTTCTTCTGCCCATTTTTAAATCATATTGTTTGTAGTTGTTGCTGCTGCTGCTGCTGCTGTTGTTATTGAGTTGTATGAGTTCTTTATAAGTTTTGGATATTAACCCTTCATCTGATATATGGTTTGCAAGTATCTTCTTCCATTCTGTAGGTTGCCTTTTTAGTTTGTTGATTTTTTTTTTGCTATGTAGAAGATGTTAAGTTTGCTATAGTTTCACTTGAGTTCTGCTTTTGTTGTATTTGTGTGTGTGTGTGTGTGTTTCATATCTAAGAAATCATCATCAAGACCAGTATCGAGGAGATTTCCCACTATGTTTTCTTCTAGGAGTTCTATGGTATCAGCCTTATGCTTAAGTCTTTGATCCATTTCAAGTTAATTTTTGTGAGTGGTGTAAGATAGGGCCCAACTTCATTGTTCAACATGTGTTTATTCAGTTTTCCCAGCACTGTTTGTTGAAGAGACTATCCTTCCCTATTGGGTGTTCTTGGCTCCCTTGTCAAATATTAGTTAATGGTATATGCAGGGGGTTAATTCTGAGCTCCTTTTTCTGTTTCTTTGGTCTGTGTGTCTATTTTTATGAAAGTACCATACTGTTTTTTTTTGTTGTTGTTTTTATTGAGGTATATTTGACATATAACATTAGATCAGTTTTAGTGTGCAAAAGAATAATTCAATATTTGTATACACTGAAAATGATCACCAAAATAAGTCTAGTTACCATCCGTCACCATGTAAAGTTACAAATTTTTGTTTTAATTATTATAGCTTTGTAATACAGTTTGAAATCAGGAAGTGTGATACCTCCAGCTTTGTCTTTCTTTCTCAGGATTGCTTTGGCTCTTCAGGAATTTGGGGGTCCCATACAAATTTTAGTATTTTTTTTTCTATTTCTATAAAGAAAGCCATTAGGTTTTTTAAAAGGATTGCACTGAATCTGTCAAAGGCTTTGAGTAGTATGGACATTTTAGCAGTATTAATTCTCATGATCCATGAACACAGATATCTTTCCATTTGTTTGTATCTTCTTTGATTTCTTTCAACAAAGTCTTGCAGTTTTCATTTTACAGATCTTTCACTCCCTTTGTGAAATTTGTTCCTAGGCATTTATTGTTTTTGATGCTATTGCAAATTGGGTAGTTTTCTTTATTTCTTTTTCAGATGTTTCATTATTAGTGTACAGAAATGAAACCTATTTCTGTATGTTGATTTTATATCTTGAAACTTTATTGAATTCATTGATTACTTCCAACAGCTTTTTGTTTGTTTGTTTTGGATTTTCTATATATAAAATCATATAACCTGCAAATAATGACAATTTTATTTCTTCCTTCTCAATTTGGATGTCTTTTATTTCATTGTCTTGTCTAATTGCTGTAGCTAAGATTTCCAGTATTGCAGTGAATAAGAGTGGTAAGAATGGGCATCACTGTCTTGTTATTAATTTTGAGAAAAATTTCTTAGAATTCAATTTTTCACCATTGAGTACAACATTAGCTGTGGGTTTGTCATATATGGCCTTTATTATGTTGAGGTATGTTCCTTCTATGCACAATATGTTGAGGGTTTTTGTCATGAAAGGACATTGTATTTTGTCAAACGCTTTTTTTCTTGTATCCATTGAGATGATCTTGTGATTATTATCTTTCATTCTTTTGATGCGGCGGATCACACATATTGATTTGCATATGTTGAATGATCCTTGCATCCCAGGGGTAAATCTTACTTGGTCGTGGTGTATAATCCTTTTCATGTGTTTTTTAATTCAGTGTGCTAATATTTTATTGAGAATTTTGCACCTATATTCATCAAGGATATTGGTCTATAGCTTTCTTTCCTTGTAGTATCCTTATCTGGCTTTGGTCTCAGGGTAATGCTGCTTTCACAAAACGAGTATGGAAGTGTTCCTTCCTCTTTAATATTTTGGAAGAGTTTGAGAAGGATTGGTGTTAACCCTTCTTTAAGTGTTTGGTAAAATTTGCCAATGAAGCCATTTGGTCCTGGAGTTTTCTGTCTTGGTGGGTGTTTGATTACTGACTCAATGTTTTCATTTGTTATCGGTTTGTTCAGATTTTATATTTCCTCCTCATTCAGTCTTTGTAGGTATTGTTTTCTAGAAATGTTTCCAATACTTCTAGGTTATCTAATTTGTTAGTGTATACTTGTTCATTGTAGTTTCTTATGGTTCCGTTTGTTCATTGTAATCTCTAATGATCCTATTTATTTCTGTATTATCAGTTGTAATATCTCCTGTATTATTTTTAATTTATTTATTTGAGTCTTCTCTCTTTTTTATTCAATACTCTAGCTAAAGATTTGTCATGTAAAAATATATTTTTAAAAAACCAGCTCTCGGGCCGGCTGAGTGGCTCGTTGGTTAAGAGTTGGCTGGGAGCATGAGCTTTGAGCAGCAGTGCTGCTGGTTTGGATCCCACGTAGGACAGTGATGCTGCGCCCTCTACAACTAAGATGGTGAGCAACAGCTCAAGCTGGAGCTGCTGTGAGTTGCTGGCGATGGCGTAGGCTGCAGTGAAGCTGCAGTGAAGCTGCAGTGGGCTGCCGTGAGCTACCCTGAGTGGCTGCAGCCAGCGTGAGCAGCAGCAGCTGGTGTGAGCTGCCATGAGCTGCTGTGAGTGGCCGTCCAATGGCCAGCGACTGACTTCCTCAGTGGAGAAGAGTGCAATGATCATAACACCAACATGGGCCAGTGAAGCGATGTCTTCCACAACTAGACTGAAGAACCAAAGGACAGCAACTTGTCTGTTCCCCTTCCCAATTCCCCAAAGCTGTTCCCCTCCCCCAATTCCCCAATAAAATCTTAAAAAAACAAACACACAAACAAACAAAAAAAACAGCTTTTGGGCTGGCCGAGTGGCTCAGTTGGTTAAGAGCACGAGCTCTGAGCAGCAGGGTCACCGGTTTGAATCCCACATGGGCCAATGAGCTGTGCCAGAGCTGAGCTGCCGCTGAGCTGCCAACAGGTGGCAGGATGGCTCAGCTGGTGAGAACACATGCTCCTAACAACAAGGTTGCCCATTCAACTCCCACATGGGGTGGTGGGCTATGCCCACTGGCAACTAAGATTGAATACGGCAATTTGAGCTGAGCAGCCATGAGCTGCCATCGGGCAGCCGGATAGTGACTGGACTTCCAGCTGAGCTAGCTGAGCCCTCCACAACTAAGATTGAAGGACAACAACCTGGTTGTTCCCCTTCCCCAATTCCCCAACACTGTTCCCCTTCCCCAACTCCCCAATAAAATCTTAAAAAGAAAAACAAAACCAAAAAACAGCTCTTAATCTTCTTGATCCTTTCTATTGTTTGGTCTCTATTTCATTTATTTCCATTCTGATCATTATTTCTTTCTTCTAGCTTTGGGCTTAATTTGTTCCTTTTTTTCTAGTTCCTTGAGGTGTAAAGTTAGGTTGTTTGAGATCTTTCTTCTTAATATATGCATTCATTGCTATAAACTTTTCTTCAGAACTGCTTTTGCAGCATCCCATCAGTTTGGTATTTTGTGTTTCCAATTTCATTTGTTTTTAGGTTGATTTTTAATTTTTTTTCCTTTTTGGTTTCTTCTTTGACCCGTTAATCTTTCAGAAGTGTGTTGTTTAATTTCCACATATTTAAGATTTAACATTGGATGGCTTTTGTGTGACCGAAGGTGTATGGTGGAAGTGACACTATGTAATTCTGAGATTAAGTCATAAATGTTAATGCAGCTTTATTTTGTCCCCAGGAATTCTTAACCTTGAAGCCTTTAGACATTAGGAAAATAGTCTAACTGCTCTGAGAACTCTGTTATAAAGAAGCCAAAATTATCCATGTGGAGAAACTACATGCAGAAGTTTTGGCACTTCATGAATCGAGATGCAGATCCAGACCTGTCTGCTCCCCTTTCTTAGTGTACCAGCTCCAATCACTCTCTGACACTCAGCAGCATGAGATCTCAACACAGAACCAACCCAGCAAGCCCATCCTACATAAACTGTGAGAGATAATAAAATTATTGAGATTTTTCATCTCCTACGTTTATGGGTAATTTGTTAAACATCAATACGTAATTAAAATAAGTCTCCTTCATTTTTGAAAGACATTTTCACTGCTAATACAATTTCAGGTTGACAGTGATTTTCTCTGAGCATATTGAAGGTATAACTTTGACTTCTTACTTTTATTATGTGGCTATAGAGAATCAGTGGCCATTCTAACTGCTGCTCTTTTAAATACGTTTTTTTTTTTTTCTGACTGGTTTTAAATTTTCCTGTCTCTTAGATTTTCTGCACGTCCACTGTGCTGTGTCTCAGTATTTACTTGTTTTTATTTCCCTGGTTGGGATTCATTAAGTGTTTTGATTCATTAGATTCATGCCTTGAATCATCTTTGGGAAATTTTAAGTCATTATCTTTTTACTATTACTCCTGCCCCATTTTTCTCTCATCTTCTTTTGGAGCTCAGAGTAGATGTTGATTAACATTTCTCACATTGTCCACCATATTACTTAACCTTTTATCCATACTTTCCATATTTGTGTCTCCTTAATGATGAATTCTGGGAAATTTCTGCTTACATATACCCTAGTACTTTAGTTCTCTGTTGAACTGTGGTCAATCTGCTATTGAACTAATCCACTGAAATTTATATTTTATTTATTGACTTTTTATTGAAAGTTTATTTGGTTCTTTTTCAAGTCTGCTATATCATTTTTACAATTCCCTTTCTCTGAAGATGTTTTCAAGCTTTTCATTTATTTCTTGAAACATAATTAGCATAGGTGTTTTATATTGTGTCTGATGATTATAATGTCATCAATATATACATTGTAAATATATATATATATATATATATATATATATATATATACATATACAAATATATGTTTGATATATACTTTACTACCTCATTGGGCAGTATCAGAGAGTCTAATTATGGTGTCTATTGATTTTGCTCATGTTTTATTTCTCATGCAGTTGGTTACCACTGACTGTAGTGCTCATTGTCCCCAGCAATTTATTTGAGGAGATTCTCCCAGGCTTAATATCTTATTCCAGAGAGGCTGTGGTTTACTTCTTCCTGGTGTTTGGCAGTACTGTCAGTCTAGGACAGTTTTAAACTTGTTTCACAGCTGTGGTTCCTTGTACCATACTACTGCTAAAAATTTGGGCTGCAACTCCAACTTTAGGAATTGATTTTCCTTTTTTTGTTGCTGATTTACTCAGCATGAAAGCAATTCTCTAGCAATATTCTGGAGATGGATATGAGGAAGGTTTATCTCTAGCTCGCCCTTATCTGGAGAGTATAACCCTTTGGGGATCCCAGTATAATATAGAGTAGGTCTCCTTTGATTTATGCTTCCCTTATCCTGTGCGGCCATGGTTATAACTGGAAGAAAATAAATATTACTCTAAAAAGAGGCAAATAATTAGGAAATAAGACTCGGTAAAAGACCATGGATTTTAACCTTTTCAGATTTAGAATATGTGAAAACTTCATTTAAAATTTTACTTTTCCTTAAAATAATCTCTAATAAGAAAATTTTTAAAGTGAAAAAACCATGCAGCAACATCAAAGAAAACTCATCATCACTTATATCAGAGGTTGGCAAACTATGGCCTCCATTTTCTTTTTTTGGTAGGTGAAATTTTATTGAAACATAGCCATATTCATTCTTTGTACATTATCTACGGCTGTATTTGTACTACAAGGAAAAGTTGAGTAGTTGAGAAAGAGACTCTATGGCCTGCAAATGCTAAATTATTTATTACCTGGGCCTTTAGAGAAAGCAGACCTTTTAGAAAAAAAATTTCCTTTCTAAGAAGTCACTTCAAACTTTATCTGAGCTGATTATGAATAGACATAGCTGATAGATTTTTTTTTAGCTGAGCCATCCTGCCACCTGTTGGCAACTCAGCGACAGCTCAGCTTGGGCCGGGAATTGAACCAGCCACCCCATTGCTCAGAGCTCACACTCTTGAGTGAGCTCTTAACCAACTGAGCCACTCGGCTGGCCCTGATAGGAGATTTTGATGTAACAAATGCTGTGCTTAAAAAGTAAGGTGTTGATTCATTTGGACTGTCTATTTGACTTTGAAGGGTTTTAATAGCTATAATAAAGTAAATTCATAAGAACTTTCAGAACCCTAACTAATCTGCTTCATTTAACATTGCCAGAAAATGAAATTTTACCATATTTAATTTAATTACCATATTTTTTGTAGCTTAAAATCATAATAATGAGCATGATGTTCTATGGATAAATTGTAACACCTCTGATTTGTGTACATTTATAGTCATTTCTAATCTTTTGCAGAATTACCTACACATAAGCAGATGAGAGATTTATGTTTTGTTTCTGTTTTTAAAAGGGAGGAAGTAGAAGAAAATAGAAACATATTCGTGGTTACCCTACTCACAAATAATTGACTTCTCCTAAAGAAACACATTGACAAACATTAAGCTAGATATATAGTTACACAAGTGCATATTTGGTGGGACTTGAAGAAAGGTCTGGAGAAGACAGAAAACCAGGGAAAATGGTCTCCCAATGACTTTTCCCTTATTCTCAGAGTAAGGGATGTCTATCTGATAATAGATACAGTTTTCTTTGGATATAACCCTTTAGTAACTCATGGCCTGACAGTTAATGCAAACCCTCCCCTTCAAGAACATTTTGTGAAAGTATCCACCAAGGAGACGGAACGGTTCCTCTGAGCCATGCTTTCCCAAACTGCCCATCAGGAAGTCAGTGTCCTGGTGCTAATGGTTATCTGGATTTTTTAAATATTATTTTTAGTTGACATAGAGTAAAACTAACTTCTATTGGTGTACTGTTCTATGAGTTTTAATGAATGCATGACTCCTTGTAATCACCACCACTGATAAGATAAAGAACAATTTTAATACCCCAAAGAATTCTCTCATGCTCTCCCCTTTGTATTCAAACCATCTTCCCAGTATTTATCCCTGGCATTCATTGTCCCTGTAAATTTTTCTGTTTTCCAAAAACTCATAAATGGAATAATGTACAGTATATCCTTTGGGGTCTAGGTTTTTTTTACTAGTAAAATGCACTTAAGATTTATCCATGTTGTTATATATATATAATTCATTCTTTTTTACTGCTGAGTAGTATTCATTCCATTGTATGGATGTACAGCAGTTGAAGGGCATCTGGGATGTTTCAGTTTAGGACAATTGTGAATAAAGTTGCAATAAATATTGGTGTGCAGGCTTTTGTGTCAACGCAAGTTTGAATTTGTCTAGGATAAATACTTAGAAGTACAATTAATGGGTCTCATGGTATGTGTATATTTAACTTTAGAAGAAACTGCCAAACTGTTTTCCAAAGTGGCTGTATTCACTTTGCATTTCCACCAGCAATGGCAGAATATTCCAATTGCTCCTCAACCTTGTCAGCTCTTGGTTGCATCAGGTTTTTATTATTATTTGTTTCCAATCTAATAGGTATTTAATGGTATATCATAGTTGTAATTTGAATTTCCATAATGACTCATGATGCTGAGCATTTTTCATATGCTCATTTGCCATGAGTTTATCTTTAATGAATTGTGTGCCTGTTAAAATCTTTTGTCCCTTTTTAAAAATTGTGTTTGTTTTCTTATTGTTGAGGTTTGAGAGTTTTTAAAATTTATTCTGGCTACAAGTCTTTTATTAGATATGCGATTTGAAAATATTGTCTCCCAGACTGTGGCTTGTTTTCTCATATCTATTTATGGTGTCCTTAGTGGAGCAAAGTTTCTAATTTTGGTAAAATCAAATTTAGTGAGTTTTTATTTTTATGAATTTTGCTTTCGATGTCAATTCTAAGAAGTCTTTGGTTAACCAAGGGTGTGAAAATTTGTTCCTATGCATTCTTCTATGAGTTTTATAGTATTACATTTAGGTTTATGATCCATTCTGGGTTAATCTTTGCATACAGTGAGAAGTTTAGTTCACCATTCATCTTTTTTTTTAACTCAAATTATTTTATTATTTTAACATGAATGCGTACTTCATTGTTTTAGTACAATTGTTT
>NW_017732387.1:157727-177651 GCF_001890085.2 Hipposideros armiger | reverse complement strand
ATAATGTTCTCTAGTTCCATCCATATTGTTGCAAAGGGTACTATTTCCTTCTTCTTTATAGCTGAATAATACTCCATTGTGTAAATGTACCAAAGAAACTTTGGTACATTTACACCATTCATCTTTTTTGCACGTTTACATCCAATGGTTCCAGCACCATTCATTGAAAAAATTCACCTTTCTCCGTTGAATTGGCATTACATCTTTGTCAAAAGTTGATCAACCATATTTGTGTAGGTCTCTGTCTGGACTCTCTCTTCTGATTCTATTTATCTATGTATATATCTTTTCTCCAATATCATACTTTCATTTTTTTAATTATTTTTTTCCAGTTACAGTTGACATTCAATATTATTTTATATTAGTTTCAGGTGTACAGCATAGTGGTTAGACATTTATATAATTTATGCAGTGATTCCCCGATTAGTCTAGGACCCACCTGGCATTATACATAGTTGTTACAACATTATTGACTATATTCTCTATGTTGTACTTTAAACTCCCATGACTATTTTGTAACTATCAATTGGTATTTCTTAATCCCTTCACCTTTTTCACCCCACTCCCCACTCCTTCCCTCCTCTCTGGGAACCATTAGTTTGTTCTCTGTATCTATGAGTCTGTTTCTGTTTTTGTTTATTTGCCTGGTTTGGAAGTTCCTCAAAAATTATAAATAGAACTACCTACCTTATGACCCAGCAATTTCACTTCTGGGTATTTACCCAAAGAAATCCAAAACACTAATTTGAAAAGATATATGCATCCCTGTGTTCATTGCAGCACTATTTACAATAGCTAAGATATGGAAGCAACCCAAGTGCCCATCAGTAGATGACTGGATAAAGAAAATTGTGGTATAGATATACAATGAGATATTACCCTGTCATAAAAAAGAATAAAACCTTACCATTTGCAAGAACATAGATGGACCTAGATGGTATTATGCTGAGTGAAATAAGTCAGACAGAGAAAGACAAATAACATATGATGTCAATACTACACTTTATTGATTATTGTAACTTTATATAGTATGTCATAATATTGAACAGTGTGTGTCCTCCAACTTTGATCCTTTTATTTTTAAATTAGCTAGCTCTTCTAGTATCTTTATCTTTCCACATCATTTTAAAAATCCATTTGTGTATATCTACAAAGAATCTTGTTGGGATTTTTATTGGTATTGCATTAAGTTGATAGATCAATTTGGAGAGAGTTGGCATCATAATTATATGGAATCTTCTGATCCATGAACATGGGAACAGAATATCTGTTCTTTTATTTAAGCCTTATTTGATTTGTTTCATTAGCATTTAGTAATTTTTAGCATGCAACTCATATATTGATATATAATTTAATATTTCATTGGGGAGTATTGTGAATGTTATTGTTTGTTTTTATTTCAATTTACATGTTTTATTAGTAATGCATAGAAATACTACGACTTTTTGTATGTTCATCTTGTATCCTGCAGTCTTCCCAAATTCACTTATTAGTTCCAAAATGTTTCTTATAGCCTCCTTGGGATTGTATACAAAAACAATCATGTCATATGTGAATACAGGTAATTTTATTTTATTTTTCTTTCAAATTTTAAATCTTTTTATTTCATTTTATTCCCCTTTTCCGTTGTCAAGAACTTCATTACAGCATAGGGAATAGAGTCAATGGAATTGTAACAGCTATATACAATGTCAGAGGGGTAATAGATTGAGGGAGGGGACTTATCACCTTGTGAAGGACGTAAATGTCTAACTATTGCATTGTTTTGTACACCTAAAACTAATAAAAATGTAAAAAAAAAAGAACTTCATGTATGATATTAAATAGAAGAGTAGACATCCTTGCTAGTTTCTAATTGCAGGGGGAAAGCATTCAGTTTTTCACTATGAAACATGATATTTGCTGTAGGTTTTTTGTTGATGCCCTTATTCAGATTGAGGAAATTTTCTTCTTTTCCTAGTTTACAGAGGTTTTTCATCAGGGATGAATGTTGGATTTTGTCAAGTGCTTTTTCTGCATCTACTGAGATGACTGTATTTTTTAAATTCTTTTTTGGTTTGTTAATATGGTGAATTATATTGATTGCTTTTTTATATAATGTTGAATTAGTCTTGCATTCCTGGGATAAACCCCACTTGTTCATAATATATTTTTCTTTTTATAGATTGTTTGATTTTAATTGTTAATATTCTGAGTTTATGTTCATGAGGGTTGTTGCTCTGTAGTTTTTTTCTTGTAATGTCTTTGTCTGTTTTTAGTATCAGGGTAATGTTAGCCATAGAAAATACATTAGGAAGTGTTCCTCTTCTATTTTGTGGAAGAGATTGTATAGAAAATATATTGATTTTTCCTTAATGTTTGGTGGAATTCAGGATTTTTCTTTTGGGGAGGTTTATTATTATAAATTCTAGTTCTTTTATAGATACAAGGTTAATCCATTTATCTATTTCATCTTGGGGAAGCTATAGTACTTTGTGGTTTTCAAGTAATTGGTACATTTATTCTAATTTGAAGAATGTATGTGCATCAAGTTGCTCATAGGGTACTTCATTATCTTTTTAATGTCTGTAGTGTCAGTAGTGATATCTCCTCTTTCACTCACAATTTTGGTTTTTTTAATTTTCTTTTTTCTTTATCTTGTTAGAGGATTATCAATTTTATTGATTTTTTTCAAAGAACCATCTTTTGGCTTTATTGATTTTATCTGTTCTTTTTCTGTTCCTAATCTCATTGATTTCAGTTCTTATGTTTAGGATTTCCTTTCTTCTGTTTGCTATGGGTAATTTTTTACATGTATTTTAAATAATGTGATTACATTTAAAATTACTCCTTATAACTTCTCTGCATTACAACACAGATACCTAGAACATACATCACAGGACTTTATCTTTTAACTAAGCTCTTCCATCCTAGTCAAGCTTTTTAAATTATAAATGACTGCCTTACAATCAAGTTTCATTCTATCTCCTTTTTTTAAAGATGATTGAGCTTTGTCTGTGACAATGTCATCTGGCCTTTCCCCACTTCTATTCCCTCATTTAATACTTTCTACTAGGCAGATTTCTATGTGCAAAACCATGGCAAGCCCTTCCTTCCTTTATCCCAACTCAAATCTAGAGCACAATGTTAATAATTGCCATTTATTTTGTAGCTACTAGGTACCAGACTCCATGCTAAACATTTTACATGTATTTTATCTAACCTACATAACAAGCCCTTTGTTAGTGGCTATTATCCACTTCATTAAGAATAACAGAAGCTCAGAGATGTAACATGATTTACCAGTCCACAACTATGATGTGTTAGAGCCAAAATTTAAATATAGGTCCATCTCAGTGCAAAGCTACACTCATCAACACTGAACTATATAACATTCTGATATACTCCTATATTCTTTTTATTAAAATAAAGATATTTTATTTTTAATATTAGAATATCTTAGATACCTATAACTAATATGCTACACTATAGTTTGTTCTCATCTTAACTTCTCCATCTATGCAGAAAAATTTGACTCTTATCCAGGGTTGTAGCCCACCTCTTCTTCCTCATAGGCTTTTTATGACACATTCTTGAACTGCTTACAAATTTTTACCTAATACATTGGAAATATCATCTCTTTGGCACTATCATTTTCTTCTTTTGTCCAAGCCTGCCACCAACATACTGCCAGAATTCAAGGATTTTCAAACTTTAGTGTGCATAAGAATCATCAGGAGGGCTTGTTAAACAGATTGCTAGGTCCCACTCCCCAAAGTTTATGACTCAGTAAACCTCAGGTGGGGCCAAAGATTTGCATTTTTAATAATTTCCCTGATGAAGCTGGTGCTTCTGTTTCAGGGAACTTACTTTGAGTATCACTGGTATAGTGATGTGGCTGATCAAACGTCCTGTAGTATGTTTTCATGATATTGGTAGAATAATAAACTAGCTATGAATTCCCACTTACTTTATGAGTTTAGTTTAAAGCATATGAAGGGAAAAGCATAAAGAAGAAAAAAATCTGAATAACATAAGTCACTGAAGTTATTCCACACAAAATATACTCCATCACCAATAAAACTTGAAAAACTCTACACATCATTGATCCATTTAGAAGACCACAGTACACATTAGTTCATGAAAGGCTTTAAATATTGTATGTCAACTATAGTTATATATACACATATAATCATGGGACGTGGAGTAGAGAGTGGGAATAGAGTCAATGGAATTGTAATAGATAAGTATGATATCGGGGGTCGTAGGGCAGTAGATGGGGGAGGGGGGTTGTTTCTGTGTGAAGGGTGAAAAGGATAACTATTGCATTGTTCTGTACACCTGAAACTAACAATAAATAATTGTCAATAAAACTACTTCTCAAATTATACTCAACCAAAAATTTCTTAAACTCCTTTGGTCATAAAACACTATTCTAGGTAGAATATACATTGTAGACTAGTGTTACTCAGGACATAGTGTGATAAATGCTGCTCTAAAGTAATGTTTTTTTTTTAAAGGAAAGGTTCAGACATCCCTGGGTACCTGCCAGAATCAGAGAGGCTTGGTGCATGTTCAACTGCATTCAAATAACACCAAAGAGTTATTTACTCTGTTCAGAATCTAAGCCTGGTTTTCTCTAGTATGGCTCTTTGAACATTGGAATTATTTCTGAGCAAAATAATGCCATAGTTAAAATGTACTTAAGGATAGAGACAGAAATCAAGACAGGGGATATCAAAGGTCTTTCAGGGGTCACCTAGTTCTATTTTAAATATGTGTGTCATCAGACACCTGATAATCTGATGGAGACTTTTGACTTGAATTGATGTCAGACTAAGCTGTTCAGTTTGTAAACTTTGCCTTTCATTTCTTTTTTAATCAAGACAATAATTTTTTTCAGATCTGATATTCTGAAACACTGCCCAGTCTGAAGTTTCCCAACAGCAGTTAAGCAAGCTCAACTTCAAGTTCTGTCAGAAGACTGGAATGGGGTTCTGCTGGATCAAGTAACTTGGACTTATTTAGTGAAACGTAAGTGCTTTCATACAACCATCTCGCTATCTTAGGCTTCACTCCCTCTGACCAATGCTTGTTGACCCTTTCCTTGTGAATGTGCTTTTCCTTTATCAGAGAGAAGGCAGAAGTAGAAAGACTTAAGTAACCACTTTACCTATACTTTGACATTATACCATTAGCCTCAAGCAGTGGGCCAAGACTAGAGATAGATTTGAATGTCATCCTCATAAAACAGGAGGTGGAGTACAAGATTATTTATACACACAAAAACTCCACTACTGATGCTGATGAAATTCATTTGATACTAAATTTATAGTTACCTATGTTGTTTAATATTTTAAGATAATTCTGTACATCAATTTTGATAAATTAATGATGTATTTTACATTAAGCTTTAAAAAAACCAAGCCTATAGCCTCTTGGGAAACTCACATTTGTTTTTCAAAGCCACAAAAATCACACCACACCGTCTTTGAATAATACATTTAAAAATCTTAAATCCAGATAGTGTAATACAATTAACAGGCACTTTCACATTTGATCCTAATAACAATCTTATGAAGTAGGTGAAATCAGGACTTTTTCAGATGGCTTTCAAAACTGCTTAGTGAAAATGTAAATCACTGTTTTTGTTTTGGTTTGGTTTGGTTTTTTGCCAATAATGTATAGGGTAGACATTCCTGATCCTCACTTCATCCTTTACTCCAAACATCAATATGGGAATTTTTATTTTCTACTTTATTTATGTCTTTAGTTATTTGAATTTTTAAAGCATTAATTATTTTAATAATCAGAAACAATAAAGATTTTTAAAAATCTGTTAGAACTGAATAGCTTCTCAAGGGATATCAGTTCTAAGGGGAAATAAAATCTATCATTATAAATGAGGTTTTTTGTTTTTAGTACTAAACACAAAATACCTATATTACTGAATGAAACACAATAACTGTCAGAAATATAATTAAGGATTCTCTGAATGAGTCTGGAGCT
This sequence comes from Hipposideros armiger, assembly GCF_001890085.2. NCBI lineage: Eukaryota > Metazoa > Chordata > Mammalia > Chiroptera > Hipposideridae > Hipposideros > Hipposideros armiger. The sequence continues at coordinate 171,663 of NW_017732387.1, read as the reverse complement.
GAGAACAAGGAATCAACTCTTACTACCCTATCCACCAATGTAAGAAGGGAAACATAATCATGAAGCTTGCAAAATGCAGTGTCAATCCCTTGGACTTTAAGAAGAAAACAGGGCAAGTACTATGATAAAACAGTCAAATATATTTATAGATATTTATTAATAAAAAATAGGTGAGTATTGGCATCATCTATATAAAGAAGAAATAAAACAATTGCAGAGGCAGATCTTGAAGGTACAAATAAATTCTCACAGAAGGAGTAGAAACTTTGGTGAGAATGATTGATTAACTTCTCTGAGGTGAACAAGGGTGATCAACATGAGCTTCACAGTTAAATGTGATTTGTCTTCCAGACTGCGACTAACCTCATTTCTTATATACTATCCATGAGCTTCAAGCTCTTTCCTTCATGAGAGATGGGGAACCCTGATGGATGAGGTTCAAGTATTGAATGAGGGTAGGTTTCACACATTAATTTTTGCCCAGCTGCATTTGGGTGGCTGCCTTCAAAATACCATAAAACAAAGAAATGTGGAGGGATGGTATGATCACCATTTAACTGAAGAAGGGATTTTTATTCATCATGTCAATCTCTTACTTTATTTACTAGGTCACCTTTTGGCTGCAGATATTAACAGCACTGTGTTTATGTGTTCATGTGTTTGTGTTTTAAATTCAGATTTCAACAGTCAGAGCTGACTAGGTGACCCCACTTAACACCCATTCCCTGGTCACACATAAAGCTTATTCAAAATGATACTGCTAATGATATTAACCAATTTTTGCTCTGATATTTTGCTAAGCTGTTCGGTAGGTCATATGTTTCTAATTAATTTTTTATTGATTCTTGAGGAACAGCATTCAAATGAACAAGGATTAGATTTGAAAGCTCTGCATACAACACACAAATTTAAATGCAAACATTCAATAAATTATTTTAAAGAGTTTTTAAGGTTGATTTTCAGAATTTTGGATACTTCTCTCCCATAAAATATCCAAAGATACCTTTCAAAATCACTTACAAGCTAGCAGTTCAAAACTGCTTTTTTTTTATTTTTCCATCTAGATGACTTATTAGATAAGCAGATGCAGAATACAATTTTAAAATTTATCTAGCAGTATAATATAGATAAGAGCTTTGACTCTAAAATGAGTTGCCCTATGTTCAAATCCCAGACCCACCATTTACTCATTTTCTAACTTTAGGAAGTTTTTCAACCTGTGTCTGTGCCTCAGTTCCTCACCTATCAACCCTCATAAAGTCGTGAGGATGACAGATAATCCATGTAAAATTTCTCCCAAAGCACCTAATTATAGTGAGTGACCAGTAAGTCCTACCTTTTGGTTCACTCAGCAAATAAAAGCTAGCTAGCCAGCTCTATGATATTCACCTCCCCTCCAGAAAGATGGTGGTATGCTAGATTTTATGGTGCATATATACACACAATAGAAAGACACTCTTCTGAAGACACCCTCAGTAAATATTCTAGAGTTCAGTGGTACTGAAGTATCTTGCAAGGCAAGATCTGGTGGGTTAAGTAGGAGTTATGATTGTAATTTCAAATAGTAATAAATATAAGTGTTGAGCACGTTTGAATCTCATTATATCAGATAAGGCACCTCTCAGGACTTTCAGCTCCCTTAATAACCAGATATTAAAAAGGCAATCAAACTCAGTGTTTCCTACAGCACAAATAAAGTCAGGGTGTATTCTTTTGTAAAAATGCAAAAGAATGAATATAAATGTTAAAATGCAAAGCATTTGTGGAATTGTTAGATTTTTCTTGACCTATCCCCCATGTAGAAACGTCGATTCAATCATTTAGACAAATCTACTTCAATGTAAGTTAGAAAGCCATGCTAGGCCTGGAGCAAGATAAACAGGTCCATAAATTAGAGTTGCCAGAAAGAGACCCCATAGTAATCTCCCTTAACTGCAATTATCAGCTGGGTTTTGCAAAGAATGAAAATGTATCTGTGAATTAGTATGTCCCTAGGCTAATACCTTATATTTTGGTCTGGAACTCTGGAATGATAGTAGTCATACCTTTGCTAAACTTCAAAAGAACCACGTCAAAGCCACTTTCGTGTGACGTCTGTGACTTTTCATTCTCTAATAAGTTTTCAGTAAAAGTGAACTTCCAAATCTGTGAACTTGGAAGCTCTGGCCTCAGCCCTAAAGTTCCCCATTTCTGCTCTTTCCAGATTCCCTTACCTACTGGGCCGTGTTGTAGCTATCTCCGTGGCAAAGCAGGGCCTCTCCTGGCAGGTAAACCTGTCTGGTGAATCCACCCCTCAGGGGCGTGTCCGTACCATTTCCTGGAGCAATCTCGCAGGGTGGCTCCACTTTCCATTCGCGCTCAAATACTTTGTTGCCTTCCCTACAGCTGCCAGATCTGCTCCTGCTGCTGCTCAGGTAACTCATTTCTCTCTGGCACCACTATAGGCAGAGGTGGTTGATAAAAGTCTTGTACGTGTGCTTGTCTGCCTGCCTTCCTATCTCTTCCTTTCATTATCCTTTGTTTGTTCCTTAGGGAAAGCATCTAGAGAGCACCTTGCTGACCACTGAGAAGATGATGAGCTCAAGCTATTGGAATGAGACAAGCAGCAGCAGCAGCTGTGGGACTCAGCAGCCCTCAGAGGTGCTGCAGTGCCAGCCCCAGCATTACCACTGCTACCATCAGTCAAGCCAAGCCCAGCAGCCTCCAGAAAAAAATGTAGTGTATGAGCGAGTGAGGACCTACAGTGGGCCCATGAACAAGGTGGTTCAGGCCTTGGACCCCATCGGCTCACGGGAAGTGCTCTCCCCTCTCAGAAGTGCTTCCTCCTACCAAAATTTGGTTTGGAGCGACCATTCCCAGGTACCACAAAGACAGCTGTGCCAGGAGAGTAGATAGGAGAAACCTTGAACTTAATTTCTTTTTTTTTCTGCTTCTCTGCCTCTGTTATAAAAGGTGTTATCGCTTGGTGGATTACAGCTATATATGCAATGTATAGTCACCCAAATTCTATGTCTTGGTTGTTCTTTCATTTACTAGTGCCTGTGGTTGCTTGTTTACCAGTTCCAATGATTTTCATAATCTAACAAGAGCATAGGATGGCTCGTTTTTTGTTGGATTTAATTGGAATATCTGGTCTGAGGTATTCTTTTGCCCCTACTGCAAAGCAATCCTCAACTTGAATACAGTAATTTTTATAGAATAGGTTTCCACTGCCTCACTTTATATCAGAAGTAAACAGATTTTTTATATGAAAAATGGTGGTTTAGGAACAATGGCATATATAGAGTGATGAGCAAATATTTGTGTTTAACAAATAGTATGCTAGTCCAGGATAAATGACCAGCACAAATCTCTGTTTGAATTGCCATATGTGTTTCATCTTCCCAAAATGACACATTGGCTCCTGTATAGCTAAGGTGAATAATTTATGAATATTTGTAGAAAGAGTATTGAAAGACTGGATACAGGATTAGGGATGGCAAGATGTAAGCAACTGTTATATAAAAGCTAAAAAGGGTGGAGCTCTAAGACACCCTTTGAAATGAAATAAATTTGTTTTTAAAGGGGTTATTTCAGCATTGGTATTGTGCTAATAATCATGCCAATGAATACAAAGGAATATTGCAAGAGTATATAAAATTAACAACTCCATGTTTTATTCTTTGACTCTCTTTGCATTGATTTTCATGTCTTTAAGCTTTCTAGAAACTTCTGTCCAAACTGAAATTATGCTTTCAAGATACAATTTGTACTGTGAAGAGCTCAAAAAATTGGAATATTATCATACCAATCTGAAATAATATGGATTATTTTCCCCCAAACTACCATTTAAAATAAGTTATAAAGCAACATTTCTAAAGTAATGAAACTATTTTTTAAAGAATTTTAAAAAATAAAATATAACCCAACAACTACAAAGGCCACAATCTTATTCTTTTATTAATATTTCACCCCTAGCTTGTTGAGGAAAAAAAATATGAAGAAAAATCCAGGATTTACTGTGAATAATTTCTTGGTTGAGAAAAACTCTATACCTATATTGAAATTAAAGAGAATAAAAATATAAGGTTAAAAATACTAGTTTGTATAAGTGATAATAATACAGATGTACATTCCAATGTCCTGTATTAGATGCTAATGAACAACAAAGTGTGTGTCACCTATGTTTCTTAGTAGCCCCAAAACAATACAAAGGTCAAAAACAACAGTTACTATTATCATAGCCATGCTAAAATCACCTCATTGGTCATAGTTATTTAAACAATTAACTTATTTTCTTATCAACTTGTTAGTAAAAGAAAGATGAATAGATAAAAATGTAATAGCAGAAATTTGGCAAATTATAAATATTGACTTCAGAACAATTGACTTCAGATCACATTTTATTGTATGCTCCTTAGTTCAGCTTGCCTTTTTAATAATCCTTGACCAAGCTGGTTGAGCATTTTACAAGACTTTCCTTCTTACTACCTGATATTTGTTAAAGTGATCCTTACAAGACTATCTCCCTCCTAAAACGTAGTTCTCCATAGAGGACTTTACAAAGAACTTTAGGGACAGAAAGTATGGCCACAGAAACAGATGAGATTGGAACGGAGGTTGTTGTGAAGTCTGAAGTTATTTATAATTGAAAAGAAAGAAAAATAAAGGCTAGGTGAGGATGAGGGAGGTGAGGTTCTAGTTTTGTGGTAAAGGAAAAAAATAAAAAGCTTCATTCCCTTAGTGAAACAAGAAAAGAGGAAATTTGGCTATAATATTTCAAACTGAGTTAGATGTCAAAGGGCATTCACAAATCCACTAAAAGATAATTTGCCAAGAAAGCTTTTAGATAGTTACCACAAAGAATATGACTAGAAAACTCTTCTATTTTATTTTGCTTTCTCCTTGTTTATTGTCAGGATGGCATTGTGTAAAGTAGGACCTAGATTTCATATGAAATTACCTTCATGCTAACCAAATGGGTAAGATGTGGCGGCAGGCAGCATTGTGTACCATGCAAAGCACAAGCAAGCAGTAAATATTACTCAAAATCCTGTTTTAGCTTGTTTTATATTTTCATAAAGTCTCTCCATAATATGCCATGTTTCAAAGACATTTTCGGTTGGTATGTAGCAATTAATCCGATGCTAGACTTTGTGACCATGGCACCTAAGAATATGGATGGGTATTATAATCAATTGTTGGTCATCATGAATTCCATTAAACTTTTACCTTAATTGTTTTTTTAGCATTTTGGTGTTTGGATGACATTCAGAGAATTCATAAAATTTAAATATATATATTGCATGTTCCCTTCGAGAAACCGAAATTGATGCCACTCTGCATTGGTTCCTGAATCTTAATTGCAGCTTCTGTAGCAGACATTTTAGATTCAACCAAATGCTTTTTGCAGCACTTTAGTATCTCCTATTTCTGGCTTTTTGATACACAATTTTCCTCTATTGCTTTCTTGTGTGCTAAAATTATGTAAACATATTTTAAATTTCTCCAGATATAATGTTGCTTTGCTTCTTGCCTATATTTGATCATTCATAAAATATAGAATCTCTCAGTTATTATTTTTTCTGATTGATAGAGTGTTCCTCAGAAAACATTTAATGTAGAAAACCAGTTGCTAGTAGAATTGTCTAAATTGATGGTAGAATTAAAATTACTAGGTTTATCCATATAAACAGGTAAAATCAAACACAAGTATGATCAAAGTCATAGATGCATTTTAGAACTGAATGTGATATTACAAATAAATGGAGTTCTAGAAACTACATAACAAAACAAAAAAATCCTTATCGCTTAAACTTTAAAAAGCTTAAATATTAACCTACCATCATAACTCGAAATTAAATACCACCTTAAGTGAACAGCATTGATGTGAATTACTCATTGGATATATATTTTTCCCTTCCATTAATTTAGCTTTGCATGAAGTTCAAGATCTTTTTCATGTATTCAGAGGAGCTCTGCTGTGTGAGAGAGAAATGGATCAAAATAAATAAAATATTTTTAATAGCAGTCATTCATTGAACAGATATTTATTAAGTGCTTATTACATAGGAAGCATTGTGATTATCTGAATAAATACAATTTTCTTATCCAGGGAGAGGCCACAATAAGGACAGACATATAGGATCTAGTCTGTAGGTGACTCATATTTTATTTTAAAATATTATTTTGTGCTTTGGCCATCGATTATTTTATTGAATAAAACAAGGCTTGGTGTAAGAAGGGACCTTTTAATGTATGTGTTCTAGGGGTTACCACGCTTTATAATTTGAAACTTGAAACCAAATTCAACTCTAGAGAGCAGCCCAGGGGAGAATGTGTGTTTATAAATAGCCTCTACTCTCAATAATTACCCAGCTTGGGCTTATCTTTGTTATATGATTTTTTTTCCTTTTTATTTGTTACAAACATTGTGGATAGCTCCCTTACTGTGCCAGGATTTCTATACACTATCAGAAAATTTTCCTGTTCTGTGAGGAGGGATGTGTTGCTTTGATAAATTGTTGTTCAAGGGCGTGGTATGTTCATGGGAGCGGTCACTAAAGTGAATGATTGTTCAGGGAAGTATGCTGCCTGAAAAAGGAATGCGGTCATAGGATAAAGAGGCCCACGTTTTCAGCTTTGGTCATCTCTTTTGTGCTTACTATTAAATGAAGGTATAGAAATTGTGAATGCAGCTAATTGCTGGGTGAAAATGCCCATGCCAGTTGTCTTTGTCTCTTGTTTAAGGGAGGTCTGATAAATTGCTGGGGCTGTTTTCAGTGAATGGCACTCACAAGCTGCGTGCGTGCGTGCGTGCGTGCGTGTGTGTGTGTGTGTGTGTGTGTGTGTGTGTGAAAGGGGAGGGGTATGGGGCAAGGGGAAGGGAGGTGAACTTGTCCTTTAACTGTTGTGATCCACATTTTTCTTGACGATTCATGATAAAACAACTGGGAGATTTGCCATGCTCTTAAAACCCATTTAAAAGTGAAAACCTTTCTAAACAAGTCTATTTGAACTAGCTTTTCCGTCATACCAACAGCTATTTAAATAGCTATCCTTTTTTTACTTCCAGTGGAGCATATATACTCTCGTTTTTTAAAGACAAATAGCATGCACTATAAAGAGACTGTATACTTTGTTTTTCTTTCCTAGTTTCCTTCAGGAAAAGAAGAGAAATGATCCTAGAATGGATCTCTTAAATGAGAATTTCTGTTGGATGGGAGGGATGAGGGGAAGTATTGGGTTATTGGGAAAGTAATAACGCATTTTTGCAATGAAAAACAGAAAAAATACGTCATGAATTTTCTGACAACCAATAGTTCTATTACTAGCACATTCTAGTAATTTCTGTTGCTTTCTTTTTATGAGAACAGAATCACATATTTTAATTAAGGAAGTGTTTGCTTCATTTAAAGAGAGAGTATTATAATTTACATGTTTCTTTCTGTACAAAGTTCAGAACAACATCTCAACAATAACCTAAGGCAGGTGTTTAACCATGCTACTGGCTTTGAAAGGTTCTAACAAAAGCATCCATCATTCTATTCAGGAAATTTATTCAAATGGCAGTTTGCCTCGGTGAATTCTGTCAGCATAAATATAAGGTGGTTTGTAAAGCAATTGCCCCTTTGGAAACTGTTTGGTCTAGAATGTTCCTAAGTCACTATTATTACATTCAGTGATTTTCATAGTCATCAGGACTGACAAGAGTATCCACAAAGCTCCCATGTTTTCTTCCATTGAACATAATATTATTTGTTTTTAAGTAAAGTTTTAAAATTTAAATTAGACAACATAAAATAATCCCATGTTCGTTTCAACAAGCTTCCAAATTTTTACAGAACAAAGTCCTGTACTGCGTATGTAATCTCTGTTTTATTACCTAATTCTCATTCCTAGCAGTCTCACCATCTTGCCTGTATCTGCTGCATGAAGGTCTTGAACTCTTTGATCAGAGCTATCAATAGGAAAATGAAAATCAATAGCTATTGACTGAATAGGTTCATATTTTACACAGTCTAAAGATCAATCACAGAGAACATTGTGTAGAAATAATGGCCATACAAATGAATCTGTGTGGAATGTCTCAGGGAAAGCTGCAAATAATAAATATGCAGTGATGGGGAAGACTTTGGCAGAACCAAACTATGAACAGTCTAGTGTAGTGGCTAAGAGTATAGGCTTCAGTTTTAAATTTCTTGGGCTTAATTCCTGGTTTGAGGGCTTCCTAGCTATATTCCTCAGTTGCCTCATCAGTAATATGGGGCAATAATGCTTAACTCATTGGATTGCTGTTACAGTCAAATGCAGTAATGAATGGTGGAAAACACACAACACTGTGCCTGACATATAGTGTTAATGCTATATTACCTAGAATAAATTACTTGACCTCTCAAGACCTCAGTGTTCTTATTTGTAAAGTGAGGCTAATAATACTGTGTTTCCCCATGTATAAGACACACCGTTTTTTGAACAATTGGGGGTCTAAAAACTAGGTGTGTCTTATACAGTGGTTGTAGATTTTTTTACTTGCATTTCCCGCTGAGGATGAGGCAATCTATGAAGACAGTGATTCGTCATCAGACACAGATGAGGACAAGCTAATAGTTCGGAGTTTTGACAGTGATGAGGAGTTGTAACAATTTTATGATGAATAAAACTTGAGTTCAATAACTTTATGTAATACATTTTTTTTCAAATTTTGGGCCCCAAAATTAAGGTGCGTCTTATACATGGGAGCGTCTTATACATAGGGAAATATGGCACCTTCCTTCTGGGTTGTAGTGAGTATTGAATGAGATAACATATGAAGGTATCCAGCACAATGTCTAGCACAGAGTTAGCACTTAATAATTCTTTCCGTTAGTCTTATTAATTTATAAAAATATAACCACAAAAGCTCCTAGGTGCATAGTCAAAATAAGTTAATAAACTAAATGATTAGTCTATAAAGTAAGAATTCACTTCACACTAGAAAGATTAGGTAAACACATGCTTGAAAAGCTTATTAGGTCTCTACTAGCTAAGAAACACTAATGAGGAAAAACATTAAAACAATTTTCTAATACTCATGGTATATGATCAAAAGACTGGAACAGCAGGAATATATTTATAATGTTTACAGGTATAAATATCCTTAAGAAGGATATTTGGAACTTCTCATACTCTTAGAGTCTTTGAACTTGAGCCTCAATATTTGAGATGGAGACTTTTTAGTCTGTGATTTATTTTCTTTTTCCTTTTTAAAATGTAGTGACTCTGAACATGAAAGCTTGCTTGCAGCCTGCCTATTACCAAATGTTTCCCTTAGAATTGCACCTTCAATAGGGTAGCATGTGGCTATTTACATTTAAATTAATTAAAATCAAATGAAGTTAAATACATATGCAGTTTCTCAGTGGCACTAGCCACAATTTAAGTGCTCAAACAGCCACATGTAGCTAGTGGCTACTGAATTGGGCAGCACAGATAAAGAACATTGTAGAGAGGTCTGCTGGACACTGCAAATCTATATATTCAACCTGCTCATTTAAATATAGAATTACCTCTGAAATTATCACATTCAAAGATATTCATGGTGATACAAATGTGTGAGCACAGTGCTGCAAACTTATGTGATCAGTTATAATGGGCAAATAGGAATGGAACAAAAAAATGAAGCCACAAACTCTCAAAGTATACATTTAGAGTGACTATTTCGGTAGAAGGAGAATTAAATTCATAAACCTTTAATACAACAGCTTGAATGAAAGAGTTTTATATATGTATGGATGTATCTATCCTTCTGTCTGTCAATCTGTATAATTTTCCCAGAACCTCACTTTTTGACAGAGCAAATGTCTGAGGAGAAAAAGATGAAAAATGAGCTCCCTTAATCAAAATGCATTTTCCATTCTTTTGGGCACATGATGTGAGTTTCATAGCTTTTCTGGAACTATCTATCTCCCTTAACCTACTGAATTAATTTTAAACTTTAGAAAGTAAAGTTCAAAAATCATTCTCATTTTTACAGATAAGATAACCAAGGCACAGGGATGTTATGTGACTTGCTCAAGTTCATACAGCTAGTATGTGGTAGAACTGGGATTTCAACCTAGCAGTCTAGTTCCAGGTCTATACTTGTAACCACCACACTATACTGTATATTCATAGTCTATACATTTGACTCTTATTTATGTCACAGTCTCCAATATCTGATCCTTATTTATACTTCATGATCCTTTTCTTATATGTGCTCCCATTATGAACCAACTAAAATCTTTTGGAACTTAAGCCAGAGCATAAATAAATAATGTAAATGAACATTTCAATGCTTTTAAAATATTATGTTGCTTATCAAGAAGGGAGATTTTTTTTTGTTGCTGTTCAGGATTCGTTTTTACATTTTCCTCATAAACTTTATTGATTGTTTTGTATCAAAATATATGAGGCTCCATCACTGGGTAATAAGTTGATTAATTCTTAGTTATTTAAAGACTCTTAAATGCATTACCAGAACTTTGATAGAAATATTATGAAGAAATAAAATCAACTTGTACCTTATTGTGGAATTTATGATCTCAGCAATAAAATGGCATTTGATTTGTAACTTAGAATCTTTTAAAAATCTTTTATAATCCAGTTCCAAGGTTAGGTTCAAACTCCTAGCCTTGATGTTCAAGGGCCTCCTTAGGACAGTCCCATTCTACTTTTATAGTTTTATCTCCCACTACCCACCTCCTCCCACCTGTGTTCCAGACACACTGTACTACTCTCTGTTTCTTGAACAAAGTGAGCATTTTGCTTCCCTCCCACCCTCACCTTTGTTCATTCCATTCCCTGCTCTGGAAACATTCACCCTGCCCTCACATTTCTGCTGGAATTTTACCTGTCTATCAAAACCCATCTGGAAAGTCGTCTTCTTCAAGACCTCTTCTCCAACCCTGAATCTTATTACCCTCTCCTCAGTTCTGTCCTTCATTCCCAAATCCATCCCAGATGTCGTCTCCTTTTAAAGCGAGTATCACTTTTCATTGTTTATCTATAAGTACTTATGATATCAAGTAGTATATTATTGCTGCAGTTCTTCTTCCCCTCCACCATGGACCATACACTTGTTGAGGGCTGAAATATTTTAAAATCAAAGTAAATGTTTTGGGGAAAAGAATGGAACTGAATTCTCTCTCTCTCTCTCTCTCTCTCTCTCTCTCTCTCTCTCTCTCTCTCTCTCCTCTGCCCTCGCCCCGCTCTCTTTGTGATTATGGCTTGCAAAAATATCTGAACGTGGCTGCCAACATTGGCTTTAATAAAGAATGACTAGGATTGTTTGTGGGTTTCACTCTTCTATGCCCTCTCTTTGAAATGAAAATGGAAAGTAGGATTCAAATTGCCTCTTTACAAAAGTGAATAACACGTAAAGTAAATATAAGGAAGCTATTTAATAAGTCAGTTTTCTGTTCTGGTTCCTGGGTCCCATTAAGCATCTGGATTTGATTTATTTATATTTGACTTATTCTTTTTTCCCTATGGACAAATATTGATGATTAGTTATTATGGCAAATGCTGTTAAAGGGTTAGTGATTCTGATCTGTCATCATATAATTTCCTTGGGATCTTGTGGTACTTACTTAAAGCAAATTAGCCTGAAAGTTCTAATTTACCTGCTTGTAAAGATATTCCCTCTACCTCCCTTGCTATTGAAATTCTGTCTAGGTGAAGTTTTTTTATTTATTGAGTCTTACTCAGCAACTCTGTAATTGTTTTCACATGTAAGTTATGTGAACTTACTTAGTAAGTTATGCCCCAAGATTCTCTCATAAAAACTACTAGTACTGTTCAGTACTCATTCACACACCAAAATACATTTAGAACTTCCCAATGAAAGATTTTTGTCCTTATGTTATTTACCCATTTCTCTCCTAACACAGACTTCAGCTTGGATGTATAGGTTCCTTCATAAAATCATTTAAAAATCTTCACAAACCTAATACATCTAAGAATATGTTCTCTCGAAAAGTTGCTTAAATTGCCTACACACACTTCATATCACTATTCTGCTCAAAAATCCTTCAATGACACTCTATAGATGTCTTTTTTTTTAAAGATTTTTTTTTGGGAATTGGTGGAGGGGAACAGCGCTGGGGAATCGGGAGAAGGGGAACAGACAAGTTGCTGTCCTTTTGTTCTTCAGTCTAGTTGTGGAGGACGTTGCTTCACTGGCCCTTGTTGGTATTATCATTGTGCTCTTCCCAGGTGAGGCAATCGCTTGCTGGCCATTGAATGGTGGCTCACGGCAGCTCATGGCAGCTCACAAAAGCTCAGGCCAACTGCCGGCCAGCCCCACTGCAGCCTACGTTGTCGCTGGCGACTCATGGCAGCCCAGCTCCAGGTCAAGCTATTGTTCACCATCTCAGCTGTAGAGGGCAAAGTGTCACTGACCCTCATGTGGGATCCAAACAGGGGGTCCTGCTGCTCAGAGCTGGTGTTCCAAACCAACTCTTAACCAATGCACCACTCGGCCGGCCCTCTACAGACTTCTTACTGTGACTTTCAAAGCTCTCTATTATCTGGCTCCTAGGAACCTTACTTCTTGGAAAATACCCTTCTAGTGTTCTATGTTTCAGCCAAAATGTAAACCATTTTTCTCTAAATATAGCCCCAAATTTTCCACAATTATGCTTTTTTCATGTTGCTATTACACCTGAAATGCTCCTACCCTCATCCTCATCAATATAGATATGCTGAAATTATAGCAGTTTTTAAAGACCTTCCTCAAATATAATCTTGTGATGAAATCTCAAATTGTCCCAGGCTGAAACTATCTCTTAGCCTTTGAAACATCAATAGTAAGTTCCTTATAGCTCTTATGGTACTTTATTGCTATTTACAATAGTTTTTACCCCCTAACTGATTAAAAGCTTGGTGAGAATAGAGAGTATACTCTTTTATATCTCTTTCAATACCATTACATGACAAATATTGAACAAATAACTTAGTTGCACATATAACTAATCCAATAAAAATAAATGCCTCACATTAATAGATGGTATGTTTTATTTTTCAAATGTTTTTACATAGGTTATTTACTCACTAGAACTCCAAAAATTAAGTAGGAAAAGCATTATTACAATCATTGTACAAATTGTACAGTGTACAAATAAAAGTAAGCATCATGTATTATTTGTTGTACAAATAAAGAAAAAGAGGCTTAAATAGCTCAAAATAAAATTTCCAAGTTAGAGCAGCTAATTAATGAACTCCCTGGGTTTAAGAACCAACTCTGGATATTTCCACTGTACCTGCTATCTCACTTAATTAACCTTAGTTAGATACTAAAATATTTTCAGTTTGAATAGGTTTATGTTTTTGGCTTCAGCAAATCATTTAATGACTCCCCTTATCATATTTTTTCCCATTCTAATGTTCCATTATCAGATGGAAAGTATCAAAAATACATTAGAGGACAAAAATAGTTTCTGTTCTGATTTTCAAGTTCTTACCTTGAAATAATCCTGGAGTTCACAGTATATCCTAAGTTTTTAAGGTTTCACTTCTACCTAAAGGAGAATAACACCTCTCTAGCTTCTGCTTTACCTTCTTCCTCCACTGCACTGAGCTACTCAAAAGCTCTCTCACTGAGGTGAGTAACTGAGAAACTGGGGCTATTTGCATTTCATATGATTTGTTAATGCTGAATAACATAGCTGTTTTAACAGAAAAAAAGATAGTTCTGTGACTAGTGAATTCTTCCTAGGGCAATCAGAGTTTCCCAGTTCTGATATAGAGTATACAAGGTATAGACAATTATCTCAAGTGATGTAGTGAAGTTATCCCAAAAAGCAGGCTGATTTTAATTCACTTTGATCTTAAAATTGGTAATGCCATATGTACTTTATACAAGGAGGAGGAGGAGGCGGAGGAGGCGGAGGGGGAAGAGGAGGAGGAGGAGGAGGGGGGAAGAGGAGGAGGAGGAAGG
>NW_017732387.1:111659-157573 GCF_001890085.2 Hipposideros armiger | reverse complement strand
AGGGGGAAGAGGAGGAGGAGGAGCAGGAGGAGGGGGAAGAGGAGGAGGAGCAGGAGGAGGGGGAAGAGGAGGAGGAGGAGGAGGACGGGGAAGAGGAGCAGGAGGAGGGGGAAGAGGAGGAGGAGCAGGAGGAGGGGAGGAGGAGGGGGAGGGGGAGGAGGAGGAAGAGGAGGAGGAAGAGGACTAATACAACTTTCCCAAAGTTGAAAATCATTACTTTAGGCAGTGTGGGAAAAGCAGGCCTGGATTTTATACTAAGTCTGAACCCACCTAATTATAAGCAAAATTATTTTCTCCAGACCTCTACCCAAAGAAAGCTACCAACAAGGCAATATTTATGTATTTAGTAAATCTGAGCCACAGGACTAAATGATTTAGCACTGTGCTGAAAATTGGATCAGAAAAAGCAGGACCTTCCTGCAAAATTGAAGGGCTTAAGTGATATGGGTAGTCAGTAAAAATTCATTTTTCACTTTTTTTAAAGTTTGGAGGCCTGGGAGTTCACTCTGTAAATATATCATGCAGTTTATTTTTAAAATCTATTGAAAGCTTGAAAAACAGAAAATATAATGAGGTATGCTATATACACATATGTGGCAAAGTATAGTGATTAAGAACATGAGTTCTGGAGTTATGATACTTGAGTTTCAACTCCAATACCTTAGTATTAACTATGTGATCTTCAGCTAGTTACTTAACCTGTCTTTGTCTAACTTTACTCATATGTAAGATGGGGTTATAGTAGTATCTTCTTCATAGGGTTGTTTTGAATGTTAAGGCAATCTATGTTGCATGTTTGGCATAGAAAACTCTTAATAGGTGTTAGTTATCATCATCACCATCATCATCATCATCATCACCACTGTCATCATCAAAGGAAAGCAAGGCTAACAAGTTTAGAGAATTTGAAATTGTTTTGTCTCTGTGGAAAGAGAAGTTGTGAATGATCTACATTCACAGAATGTTAGAAATAAAAAGGAGCTCAAAGATCCTCTAATCCACACTAACCCACACCCATATTCCATTTCTCACATGAGGAAACTGAATCTCAGGGAGATGACATGAGTTGGTCGATATCACACATAGCTATAAGTAGAACCCAGGGCTCCTGACTCCAAATCCACTATTCTTTCTACTATATTATGATAGTCACCACCACCCCTCCCCCAACTCTTGATTATTTTGTTATAAGGAATGTGAGGCTGTCGCACAGAGGGTGTATGCACAAAAGATGTAACTATTCTTTGAGTTAATGATTTCATGAAGGATTTAGGTAAGCTATATACAGATGAGTGACTCTGAAAATTAAACACTGATATAGGTTATCAAGAGGGAGACTTAGACTCCTATTCCTGGGGTGCCTTTAAAACTAAGGCATCCTCTTCATTAACAAACATTTTTGATCACTTCCTATGGAATAGGCAAGGGCTATTTGTGGGATAACTTGCTGCAATCCTGCCCAGAGCTAGATACCACTGAAAGTACCTTTCAGCATCAAGATAATGCTCATTTTGGACATTTACTCAGACTATCTTACCTGATTTTGTGGACTTCCAGAGAAAAAGGGTTTTCCTTAACAAGTCTTTCTGAAATTAATAAGTCTTAAATTCAGCTCGTTTTTTTCTACCTTATAATCAGCCTAACACTGCTACAATTTAAATTCATACTGGTCAACACCATATGTTTTCATCTCTTTGACCTATATTGAGCTGCTACCTTAATATTTTACTTTTTGAAGCTATTCCATTTGTCCTGTTTCCATAAGGGTTGTAAGCCATATTTGCCTAGATCAGTTCTAATAATGAAGGCTCAAAATAATTAAGTAAATTATAATCTATGCAATTAATGTACCCGCTTTCTAAGTATAAGAAGATTGAATAATTTCTTTATTGTAGTATCAGACTAATATTTGTGTAAGTGCACCAGTTTGCCTTTTAGATATCTACTATCCTAGCATCTGAATAAAGTAACTCTGCCTATACTACTATAAATAAATGTCCTAAAGATGTGATATATAGATAGATATAGATATAGATATAGATACAGAAACAGGTATATTGTCAGAAAAGTCATGATGTACTTTGTCTATGTTTTTCAAAGGTCATTTATTTATGTAAAGTACAAAGATCAATCAATGATATATTGCCCATTTTGTTATTTTTTTATGTTTTTATTTTTTATTTTTTTATTGTTAGTTTCAGGTGTACAGAACAATGCAATAGTTACCATTTTCACCCTCACAAAGTAACAACCCCCCTCCCCCCATCTATTGCTCTCCCACCCCCGATATCATGCTTATCTATTACAATTCCATTGAATCCGTTCCCGCTCTCTACTCCATGTCCCGAGATATAGTGCCCATTTTGTTCGATGACCTTTTGCCATCTTTCCATGAGCTTCATAATTCCTCATTCATAGAAGGTCCTGGCTTTATTTGCCAAAAACTGAACAAGGTGCTGCAAAGTTCATAAAATTTCTCAGTACACTCTTTTAAAACTAGTCCTCTTGGCTAGTAAATTTCATTCTGCTTAATTTTCCAATGTCATCAGATTTGAATTGATTACAGGGAGGGAGGAAAACTGCCATTTATAAAACACCTAGCAGGTGCCATGCAGTGTGCACAAACTGTCTTCTCAAAATGATTCTAGTATTATTAGCTCCAGTCTAAAAAGGCTAAAAAGTTACAAAAAAAAACATCCTCCAGACATGTGTACTTTTATGCATTGGTATAGCCATTTGGGAAATCAATTGGGCAGTATCTGTTAAAGCAAAGAATTCACATACTCTGTGCCCCAGGATCCCACTTCTTTGTGGGATTTTAGAAAAATAATCACATCGCACAAGGATGCTCATTCCAATACAGAAAACCTGGAGCAATTTAAACCTTGATAAACAAGCTATCAAAGAAACATTATGGAACACTATATATTTATTTTAAATAAATAATTAAAATATATATCTAATCTATAATACAAGAAATATTGTTTAACTTACTTTGCAAAATAATAAAATCAATAAATATTATTATTTATACATATATACTAGGGGTGCTAAAAAAATGTATACAAGTGGCCACTTTGGTCAACGTTGCTCAAGCAGTAGTTCGCCGTAATCAGAAGTGTCTGGATGCTGATGGTCACTGCTTTGAGCACCTCTTGTAATTGCATAAGTCAAATGTGACTTGTATTCATCTTTTATTATTGGTATATATTGAGTATTACAATTTTAATACAGTTTTCCTTTTTTTAAAATGTGTATACATTTTTTGGCACCCTCTGTATTTATGTAAAGATATACCTGACAATGATGGTTACTTCTGGGTAATGGATTTGGATGCAGGGAGAATGGTTAAGGAAAGATCTTTGGCTTCACGGTTAAGGGAAGATCTGTATAAAATTTTGTGTTAGAACGTATTCATGTACTATTACGTAACTAAAAAACACTCCCTTTTTTTTCTTGTCTCTCTGAACCTCCTCCTGTTGGATCTCAGGGCCAAACTGATCTTGTTTGTATTTGTAACCATTTCCCTAAACTGAAGAACATGTACTTGTTTGGTCCACAATCTTTAATACTCTGCATTTGTCTGAGCAATTTTCCTCAGCTACCAGAAGGAAATCTGGGAACATATTCAAAGTCTGCCTTGGAATATTAAGCTTGCAGTAGTGCTGTTGATGTAAGAGAAGGAAGGGAGAAAAAAATGTTACAAGTTAAATAAAGGAAAAATTAAAGAAAAACCACAATGTGCAGAACACTTGGCAGTTTGAGTAAAAGCATAGTCCTGTTTTAAGAACAGCATTTTACACCTACCTTATACCTGTACTTCCATGCGAGCCTCTCAGTGTTTCCTTTGTAAGTCTGTGATTTTAGTTTTTAATAGCCACCTTGTTCTAAGGAAAAAAATATTTTTTATAATTGCGGGACCATATCCTGGAGTTCTGTCAATTGGTTGTAAATTATACTAATGTATGGAGAGATTGAGTAATGCTATCAACTTTTTGCACACAAGCTATGCAGCTTTGCTGATTTGGGAAAACATGGAGAGAATGCCAATGTAATCAATAGAGTGACCTTTTTTATCTAATCATTATTAAAATCAGACTTTTACTTTTATGGAACATTTTTTTTCTTCTTTGTTATTATGGATCATCTTTAATATCAGAACCTACTCTTTAAAATTAAACCAGAAGCAGAACAGATAAAGCATAACTAAGAGTCAAGCTTGAAGGAATCTAAGGGAAGTAGTTTTAGTTATGTTTTCAAAGGTAGTTCTCTATATTGGTTTGAGAATTTTTACATTTAATGTTTTTGATTGATACATTTTGCATCTTGTTGATTGCAGACATCTAATACATGGGGGTGCATATTAACAGAGTTCTCAAAAAAAGGAAAAAAAAGGTTTCAACCTAAAAATACAAGAAGAATACATTATTATAAAAGCAATCTAGAAATTATTTTATCATTAGGTTACTTGCAAAACTAACAAAGGAACTCAGTAATGCGCTCTTTGGATAAATGTACATCATCTAAGAAAGCATAAAATAACTTCCTTATTTCTGACAAATTGGGTTATTATAAAAATAAAGCAAAATAATATCTCAAGAACACAATGCATTCAAATGACACTGCTACTGCTCAGTAAAAATTTCTGAACCTTTTTTGTTTCTCTCAACAGGAACTCCACTCTCCAACTCTGAAAATATCTACTTGTGCCCCAAGCACTCTGCATATAACCCAGAATGCTGAACAGGTAAAAGGATTTATAGATTACGTTCGATTTTCTTTTTACATAGCCTTGCTCACATGTTTAAACAATCTTTAGGCTCTACATGTTCACAGTGTCAGAAATGTAAAACTAGAAATGGGATTCTCACACACGAGCATCAGCTGAGCCCACTAAAGGAATGTGAAACGAGTACTGACATCAGTGCAGTGAACGGATATTTCAGTTTCATTGTCTACTCAGTCTGACTGTTTTCAGTTTGAGTGCAGTTTATTTTTAGCCAAGGATCTCCTTGTGATTATGTATATTTTAAGGGTCCTTGATTTGAGCACAAATAAAGTATGTAGACCTTGGATTGACTGAAGGCCTCACTATGTGAGTGGTAGTACTCTAAGCTTACATTCAGAGATAGAATAACTTATAGGGTCAGATCTAGCCCTTCTCAAAAGTGTGTGAATTAAAAGACTAGACACAGTAGGGTCTAGTTCCCTAGCATTTATGATCTAATAATCCCACTTTTAAGATTTTCTTGAGTCTAGGCATTATATCTTCAAAAGGTACTATGATGATAATGAAATACCATGTTAACAAATCCGTTTAAAGAGCTAGTCACCATATATTAAAAAGCAAATTCTAAGAAAATACAACATCCTAAGTTTGTTCCTACATAAGAGGGGAATTTCAAGGATTTGGAGGATAAGAGAGAGAAACATGCTGTTCTAAGAAAACAGGCCTGCCCAGATGAAGTGCCAGGGTGTACACTTGGGCAGTGTAGGGATAAATGGACAAAAACTGGTCTCTAAGGGCCGGCCGAGTGGCTCAGTTTGTTAAGAGCTCGCTCAAGGGTTTGAGCTCTGAGCAACAGCAGTTCGAGTCCCGGCCCTAGCTGAGCAACCGCTGAGCTGCCAACAGGTAGCAGGATGGCTCAGCTTAAAAAAAACAAACAAAACAAAACTGGTCTCTAGATATTGGGTACAGTAAGGAAGAGGTAATATGCAGAACAAATAAGATTATCAAAGCAAAGTTTGCTTACCACTTCCCAATTTGGCCTAACCTAGAGCAGACTAGTATGTGTCACATGCATGACAAAACAGCACAGCGGGATAAGGGCTACAACTGAGTTAATATTGGAGCCCTACGGGACCACCAAGGATTATGGTATTAACTCAGAAAAGTAAATCTACTTAAATCATAGAGCTGTTCGCTATACTCAAATCCAGTCCAAAAACTGCCCTAACTGCTATTTTTCATAATAAAAGGCTTTAAAATTGGGTTTACTATAAGTTTTATTTCTGATAATAAAAATATGCTTATTGTAGAAAATTGTGGAGCTATAAAAGACTATAAAGAAGACAAAATAAAAATCACTAATGAACCCCTTCCCTACCCAGAGATGCTACTCTTAACATTTTGTTGTTTTCTTCCATCCATTCAAATAAAAACATTGTGATTATACCATACATGCAGTTTTATATCTTCATTTCTCACTTAAACTTATACAATATTATGAGCTTTTTAAGTGTAAATTTGTATTGCTCAAGATCGTTATTTTAATGGCTACCCATTTCAGCCTATGGATAAGTATTTAATATTTCCCCTCTCCATAGGAAAGTGTTCATCCTACTGTACCTTATCAGCATTATTATTTAAAAAATTTCTCCAGTTAAAATAGAGTATTCTTTTTTTATTAAATTTATTAGGATGACAATGGTTAGTGAAATTATATAGGTTTCAGGTGTACAATTCTGTAATACATCACCTATGTATCACATTGTGTGCTCAATACCCAGAGCCAGTTCTCCTTCCATCACCATATATTTGGCCCCCTCTACCCTTTTTTGTGACCTCCCTCTTCCCTTACCCTCTGGTAACCACTAAACTATTGTTTTGTTTGTTTGTTTGTCTTGTTCCTTTGTTGCTTTCAGTTTTATATCCCACATATAAGCGAAGTCATATGGTTCTTGACTTTTTCTGTCTGATTTACTTCACTTAGCACAATAATCTCAAGACAATATAACATATATATATATATATATATATATATATATATATATATATATATATATATATATATATATATATATATATATATATATNATAAGCGAAGTCATATGGTTCTTGACTTTTTCTGTCTGATTTACTTCACTTAGCACAATAATCTCAAGACAATAATACATATATATATATATATATATATATATATATATATATATATATATATATAAATACTGGTGTCATTCTCTTGTTATATATATTTGTTTCCTAGTTTGGTTGAATACCTTGTTGTTTATTTTATTAACCATTTGCTTTTCTTCTTTTATAAATGTTTATGTTGTTTGCTCATTTTTCTATTAGTGTGAAGTTTTCTTCTCACTGAGGCGTAAAACCTCTCATTGTATTAATACTATCTGCTCTTTTTCGATCAAAAGTTTACAAATGATTTTGTTCCAGTGTTTTGTCTCCCTTTCATGTTACTATGGCCCTCTCTCACCACCACATTGAAAATTTAAGTGTTTAAGTACACATACACACACACTCACACACACACATACACACATACACACTTTTCTCTTTGCATTTCCTTCCATATTTTTAAAATATAGGATGTCCTTTTCAAACAGAAGATCTAATTAATAAATATTAAGCTATATTTTCTTCTAATCATGTGGGGGTACTGACAGTGAATGAAGTATTTTGAAACTCTCATCAAATATAATTTAGAATGTGTGATAAATTTACCATGAAATGAGTATAATAGAAATACCTAGCACAGTGCTGAGCACATAAACATGCTTTCATATATGTTTTTGAGACTGAAGTTAACTAAAATCTAAATTCGTATTTCATTATTTATGCAAATGACTTTAAAAATTTCACTCTGAAAATTGTTCCCTATTATTATTGATGGCTCCGAGGTCACTAAATAACTATAATTGTATTGCAACTTTTATATTTACTTCACAGGAACTCCATTCTCCAACAATGAAAATCACTACATATCCACAGACCACTATTAGGAGATACATAGTACAAAATCCTGACCAGGTAAGCTATGTCATGCAAACTCTTATGCCAACCTGTAATTCCTTAGAAGTTGATAGCTTAAACAAGAAGGGTGAGTCAGTTACCATATCCCTAAAATCAGATTGTTGGACTTTCTCCTGGGTATGAAGTTAATTTCTAATCATGCTTAATTCTAGACAACCACATGTCTATACATTCTGACTCAGAGATGCAACAGTTACAAACAGCGGAAATCCTTGGATTATAAAGTCTTTCTCATTCTATAGCCCCACCCCTGTGCTAAAGGGTTTTTGTACACTTTGTACCAAAGACGAAAGGGACAAAGTTCTTTCATAGGCTTCACATAAAAACTATCAATGGTTACATCAGGGATTGGAGTCTTTAGTCTATTTAGATTTACCATGAAGATATGGGTTAGGAAGAAGAAAATGAAAAGTCAAAAGTTCAAACATGTCTCAATGCATTTGTTGCCTATGGTATATCAACTTTTGTGCCTATGAATGAGCTCTTTTGAAAATTACATAATTATGTTTTCTACTAAAATGTATATATAACCTTATAGACTACAAACTAGGATATTATTGTCTGTCTAATTTTGAGGATAAAATTAAGAAAATTATTTTTCCTACAGTAATAAATCTTCCTGAAAAAACATACACACACACACACACACACACACACACACACACATGGCCCTTCTTTAGCTACAACAGGAAGTCCTTCTATGCTTCAGCTGTGGAAAGCAAAAGGTTAAATCAGGGTAACACACTTGGTACTATTTTAGGTAGGTGGGGTGAACATACTATTCTTCTGCTTGTATCTATGTTCTCTCTTCTTTATTTAAAGTTATTTTCTCATGTCTCTTTAGCTAGGGAGGCTGTTAGTTGTACAGGTCTGTATGTGTGTGTGAACCTGTGACTGTGCGATCTCTGTGTTGGAGGTGATTGTTTTGGACATTTGTTTGAGTTTTCATATATCTATGCAAATATCAAAAGAGAATATTATTGTAGTAAAGCAGCTGCTTGCTCCTTCTTTTGCGTAATCAGATGTTTAAGCAACAAATCTGAAAAGTGTATGGGGAAGGGGACCATGAGAGCATGCCTCTTTCTGTAACTTGGCCAATCACTTTACCTTTCCCCCTTCTTCCTCTTTCTTTCTCTTTTTCTTTCTTTCATACACAAACTGGAGATTATGCATATTTGGTTGCATGTGTCACGTGATATCCCTGGCTTTCAAAGAATTAATTTTAGACAGTGCTTTTTGTAATAATGTGAGAATTACTGTGTTTGCCTAGGATATATCCAGAGAGACTTAAAATATCAAATCATTTGAATTCCGGCCCACTTTCCCAGCGATTCTTATGTGACTTTGGATGATTATTCTTTAGTTCATGGGGAAAGGGAAGAATTAACATTTATTGACATAAACATGGAGAATTAAGACTCCATGCTAGGAAATTTACATGTTTTATCCCATTTAATCCTAAAAAGGTGAGAAAACAGAAGCATAGAGAAGTTCCGTCATTTATTCAATGAATATTTATCGATTGCCTACTATGTACAAAAAATTACCCCCAAGAACAGGGGATAGAGCAATGAACAAAACAAGGTCCCAGCCTTCAGGAAACTTACATTTTAACTGGCCCGAAACTATTCAGTTACAAAGAAGCAGAGTTGGAACTGAAATTGAACAATGCAGATCTGGGAAAGAAACATTTGCAAATTAAGGACAATTGATTATGTAGGTGAATTAGGATCCAGAGACTCACCTGTATACCACCTTCCCTCACCCACTCTCCCCAGCCATGGTGTAATTACAAAGGCAGAGAAATTAGAAGTACGTATGCAAGTATGTAACATTTGTAATAGTGCACCTACCCCTGTAAAGGCTTATTATTATTATGGCTGTGTTCAAATACAAAGAAACAAATAGTTTCTCAGGGAGAAGACCCAGTAGACCATTAAAGAAAAATGATCATTTTTAAAGCTTTTAACTCTTCCCATTATAGGGAAATAAAACAAATTTCAATCCCCATGCTTTGGAAACAAAAATAATCTAACTGGTTTTCCAGAGTAGCTTGAAAATCCTGTCTAGATACAGTCCTCATTTTTATTTATCTAAGTATATGCCTTTTTGTTTGCTCTTTTAAATTTCCCCAGGAGAAAATTCTGGCTTAATTACAATATTTATAATAAGCTGAGCCTCCTAAGTGGCAACTTTATCCTCTTTCACCTCCCAGTTTGTCTAATCATTACTTCCCCTCCCTGTAATTAAACTGATCTCAATCAATTTTTCTCATTTTGATTTCCTTCAACCTCTATGTAGCCTATTTATTTTTGGTTGTTTCTGATCTTCCTTCTTCTTCATTTATTGTCATCTTAGTATAGTCAAAGGATTTATGCATTCTGACATGTTCATTTCTTGACCCAGAAATGAAGGAAATATTTTTGTTCCAAGTAGATAGAGTCCAGTTGATATTAATCAGTTCCATTAATTTTCCAGTTGTGGAGCTCCTACTGTGGGGAGGGCACTGTACAGCCTTCAAATAGGAAAAAAAAAGAAAAGAAATAAGACATGGTTCCCAAGCCAAAGAAGCTTAAAATTCCTCTCAGGAAGGAAAACGAGGTATATTCACAAATAGCTGTGTAAAATACATGGTAGGGTGTATGATAGATGCCAATGAGAGAAATGCAGGTGAAGTCTTATTGAAGTTTCCTTTTAGGAAGAGGAATCCTCACTTGATATTAATCAAAGGAAGGAGAGATGGGATAGTACCTAAAGGAGAAAACAAAATGGAGATCTAAGAGATTTGTAGACAGAGGGAGAGAACTGTCAATAAGGAAGACTAAACATGCAACAGAGAATGCAGACAAATGGGATAAGGTTCGGGAAGAGACATGAGGGGATAGGATTCCAGGTACAGACAGAGAAGGGACCTGGGAGGTGGGGAAGAGGAGTATGTCTTTCTCAGTAACGAGATGGAAGGAGCAAAAACTAAAGAGAGACTTCTGAGGTGGGGAGGAAAACGAAGGACTCTTACTGAATAGATTATCTGGGTTTTCTCAATAAGTAGAAAGATAATGAGGGAGCATGAGCATAGGGGATTAAGGAAAATGAAAAGATTTGTTGGGCTGGCCGAGTGGCGCGATGGTTGAGAGCTCGCTTGGGATGCCGGAGGGCCCCGGTTCGGATCCCGCATATGAGGGCCAGTGACACTGCCCTCTACAGCCGGGATGCTGAACGGCGGCTCAACCTGGGGCTGGGCTGCTGGGAGTCGCTGGCGACGGCGTGGGCTGCAGTCCCTGTGGCAGTGGGTTGCCATGGGCTACCGTGTGTAGCCAGCAGCCACCGTGTGTAGCCGGCAGCCAGCGTGAGCAGCCATCAGCCGCAGTGAGCGGCCGTCCAGAGGCCGGTGACTGATCTGCCTCGCCGGGGAGGAGCGCAGTGATGGTGCCAACTTGGGCCAGTGGAGCAGCGTCCTCCACAACTAGATTGAAGAACAAAACGACAGCAACTTGTCTGTTCCCCTTCCCCTAATTCCCCAGTACTGTTCCCATCCCCCCAATTACCCAATAAAAAAATCTTAAAAAAAAAAAAAAAAGATTTGTTAACCACAATTATGGAGAATTTGATGAATACAAGTATGACCATGTTGGCAGGGCCTCCTAAATTTAGATGACTTGAATTTGTACAGAGCCAAATCAGCAAATCTTTTTTTTTTCCTCCAGCAAGATTTCATGGCCTGGGAACAGCAGAGTAGATGCTGGGGTTTATGTACTTTGTTAGATGTGAGAACTACTGCCAGAGGTTCTAAAAGTAACAATTATAATTATAAGATCAGCCATCGTTGAAAACACCTGTTAATTTTTAGGGTGGTTCTGGCACCAATTCAAATGTACAGATAGAAAAAATTAAGCTGCCAACATAGTAAAACTGTCCAGCAGCTCATTTGTGAGAAATCTAAAACTTCTGATTAAATTTGTTTTGCTGACCTGTTTTACACAGAATGATTTATTTATAGTAGTATTTGGTTTTACCTTCTTATAAATTTTGGGAAAATAATATTTCCCTAAATTTGGAAGTTTATCTTTTCAATAAGTTATTTAAAATAATAAGCCCAATACACGTTTTAGGGAGAATCAACACTGTCAGCACCCATACCATTTTTCTTCTTAAAAAATAATAATGGTTAAGCATTTATAGTGAACTTTAGTTCACAGAGAAATTTTCATGTGTCTGCTAAATTTGTTTTTCCCCTCATAGAAGATGCTTAAGGTAAACGTTCATCTCACCCCTTCAGACCCAATCATCTGTTTATTCACTATATAGTATTCAAGATGGATAAAATCCCTGCCCTCACTCAGTAAGCCCACTTTTGTACATTTTTTAACTTGATAGCCTAGAAAAATTCTAACAATATTCTCATAAGTTATTTTAAATACAGTATGGGTTTTAAATATTATTTTACTATATTATTAAAACAATGATGTCATTTTTACATTGAAATTATAGATTAGTGGTACTTTTAAATAGATTATTTTTCTTGATATAAAGTACTATCCCTATGATAAGGAAACTGATCCTCAGAGAATGTAAATGACTTGCCTAAGTTTCCACAGCAAGTAGGTGATAGAGGCAGAACTGAATACAGGTTTTATGACTCCTGAATTTTTTTCTATTACACCTATAGCCACTAATTTTAGTCATATAATCCAATGAATTTATAGTAGTCCAAATTTAATCCACTTTGTAATTCTGAAGCATTTATACCTTCACTCACCCTTCTCACTGTTTCTTGAAACGTCTCTTCTCTTGACTTTATGACATTTTTCTTAGTCTCATACCTCTTAAACTTTGTCTAGTTCTATCTTTGATCTTCACTTGCCTTTTCAGCAACTGCATGGATTTAACTAGAACTTCTAAGCATATGATTCTGAAATCTAGAACTGTAGCCATGAGATCCCCATTTAGTTCCAGACATGTGTTTTCAACTATGTGCTAGACATCTATGCCTGAATACCCACCTGCACATTTTTTGTAAAAGAGCCTCTTTGTTAGTTCTTTGCAATAACTTGACAAATATTTAAGGGGTTACTATGCACTATATACTTTGCTAAGTGTTATGAGGAATAAAAACATGAATCAAACCTGGATTCTTCCCAGGAGCACGTAAAATTCAATTATGTCTCAACATTTTTCTGTTTTTGTTTTTGGCACCATTGGCCACATAGTAGATTCCTCAGGTTCAAGATCTCAGAGTCATCTTTGAAAAGTACTATCCTTCATGATTTATGATAATCTCCTAACTGTTCTCTTCACCTGTACTCTTTCCATTCTCCAACTACTCTTCCTGAAGTAGACTTATGTTTACCTCACACCCTGTTTAAAAACATTCAAAGGCTTCTCACTGCTTGCAGAACCAAGCTCCATCTGCCAAGTGTGTCCCCTACATACAACTTACACTTTTCCACCTTGGTATCTTAACATAATTTGTTTCCTTCACTTGGAATACCATTGTCTTCCATCTCCTCATATCCAAAGCCCACCTTAACATTCTCTCAAGTGCCACCTGATCCAAATAAGCTACCCGAGCACTGCCAGATGATACTCAATTTTTCTCTCCAAATTCCATCCCATAAGTTATTTCTCTGTACCTCTTACACTTGCCACTTTCTACTTTGTAGTATAATGTAGATAGACAGATAGATATAGATAGATTAGATAGATAGATATAGATACCTATATTTATACAGAAAAATTTGCTAATCACTGGTCTAGACAACATATGAACACATAGAGATATATATTTCTGTTCATATGTCATCTAGACCAGTGATTAACAAATTTTTCTGTAAGGGGCCATATAGTAAATATTTTAGACTTCGCTCGCTACATAGGGCCTCAGTTTTCTTTCCTTTTACTTACAGTCCTTTAAAATCTAAATACCATTCTTAGCTTGAAAACATTACAAAATAGGCTGGCTATAGTTCGATGAACCCTGATCAATATTCAACGCTCCTGGTAATAATCTAAGTTTGATTCATGCTTTATAACATTTAGAAAAGTATATTGTGTGCATAGTAAGCTCTTAAACATGTGTTATATGATTGCAAATAACTACTAAAGAGGCTTTTCTACAACAACAAAAAAACAGCTTCTATGGAAATCTATGTAAATATATCCATGTGTAAATTTAGTAATTACTCAACTAGTCAAATTTAATCAGTTATGTGTTTTTGTTTTTTACCAAAATATCCCAGGAACATTTAGTTAAATCACCCTTTATTCAAACGTGAATGCAAGAAGTATACAGCTTTGGGTTCAAGAATGTCTTGTCTTTTCAACAACCAGTGTTTTAGTCCAGTTCTAAGGTATTCTACAATAGCAGACTACAAAAATGCTGGCACATTTTGTTGATTTTGAAATGGCCATAAACATATTAACTGGTGACAGCCTTGGCCAATCCCCTTCTAAACTGTTCCCCTGTATTACAAAAATAGATGAATGCAATTTTGGGTTTGTAACAAAACAATCCCAACCCCTCCTCTATAAGTAAAGACTCGTATGAAAATCAAAAGAAGGGGAAGGCATATAGTACATATTATATTTAATTTAGACTCCCTGTCTGATTCTTATTAGCTCTTCCCTGGTTTCTTTCAGATCTTGGACATGTCACCAGCCTTTATTTCATTGGCTGACGTCTTCCTAGCACTTTCATAATACTACATCAGTTTAGTTGATTATATGGAAATACAGTGGCTCTTAAAGCCTCTGTTTTGTTCTCAGTATTCAAAATATATGCTGTACTGAGAACTTTAAGTTTGATTACAATCACAAGTAAGAATAGTACACTTCAAGGGTACCCAATTTGAGTTCCATGAAAAAAAACTTTAATATAGTTCTACCTACTTTACGGCTCAATGGTGCTGAATTACGTTTATTTTGCATTTCTCCGATAATAATTTTGCATAGAAAGAAACCTGCCAGGGAACCCAATTTAAGTGAGGTTGACCTCATGCCTGTCTACCTCAGGGTGAAGTTATTATATCTTGCCTCAGCAACAAAAAAAATTATCTTTCCCACCCCCTTCTAATTTCCCCCCAAACACTCAGGCCTAGTTAAATATAGTAGGAGAAATCCAGATTGCTCTGTTTAAGAAAATAGACTATCTTTATTATTACTTCCTTACATCTCTCAGATCTTATTGGGATATCATTGCACTCTTCTCCTAAAGTCTGCCACTACCTCCGAGTTTATTAGAGACTGGATATTTGCTAAAGTTAAGCTTTTCCTAAAAAGGTACCTTTCAAAGCAAAATGTAGTTTTTACTGTCTTTGTAGGAACCACTGTCTCCATTCCTAAGAGGAGGCCATTTCTTCCCAGGAAACAATGTTATTTATGAAAAAACAATAAGAAAAGTGGAGAAGCTAAATACGGATCAGGTACGTCAATTATACTTTAAGGCTTATTTTGTAAGTGTATACTTTTGAAGTATGAATATTTTAGTAGCGCTAAAATGACATTCAATTGTCAAGTGCTAGGCAAGACCACTATGAGTCATAATAATACCTTATTATGTCTGCAGCCCTTAATATCATCCTTAACACTTCTATATCCATTTCCTCGTGTGAAATATAATATTATTGTCCGTGTTGTACTGAAAGGAAAACTGAAGAAAGATATGTCAATTCACATAGAAAATTAATAGTAGAATCTGAACCTAATATAAATATCACAATGCTTTGTATGTTTCTTTTAAACTGGCCTCTTAAAACTCATAATTTAAAACATTATAATTTTATCTTAATTCATTTAACATGAAATGAAATTTTAAATGAATATTTATGAACAGACATGTAAAATACTGTATACTGTAAAAGATCTAGAAAACTAATGCTTCAAGTCACATTTTTAAAATTCCATTAAGCTTAATTGTTACAAATAGAGTACAAAACTGTAGCAGGGTGATAATTCCATGGCATCTAGAGCCCCCAGGCCTTCAAAGCAGAGTTGTTACTGTAACCAGCAAAGGTTTTTCCATGATGCACTCAGTGGATACAAGCATGTCCAGCCCAGATGAAGCCTAGAAAAAATGATTCTATGAACTGATTCTATGATCTTTATTATCTATATGTCCAAGGCAGCTTCTATTTGTAAAATGTGTTTTTTTATATATTTTTTCTTTCAAAATATTTTTGTGTACATGAAAAGATAATTTGCACACATGGTTAAAAATTTCAAAGCATTAAAAGTATAAAAAGGTACAAAACAGTATAAAAATAGAATAAAATGTATACAGTGAAAAAGAATAGCCTCTCTATCCTGACCCTCTTGTCCCTCAGTGCTTCTTCCCAGAGTCAATCACTCTTAAAAGTTTTTTGCTCTATGTATTTAAAAGCCATCATATATATTTGTAAATATACATGCGTGTGCATTTTTAAAATGTTATACAAAAGGGACCATACTATATTCATTCTTATGCATCTTGCTTTTTTTGTTTAATACAGTTTGAAAATTGTTCCATATAAAAAATTTTAAATTTGAAGTGCTTTATTTGATTAATATAGGTCAGCTTTTCACAGTCAAAAGAAAATAGAGACTTAAATTTATACTTTCAAAGTTACTTGTAGCATTATGATTCAAAAATAGATTTTTTTCCTGGAAAGTTGACTTTCAGATGCCTGTTACAAAAGTAGAACAATAACAAAATAATGCAGGAAATTCAAGTATACCTGATTTTTCAAAACTTAAACAACCAAATAGCTTTCTTTATTCTGTGCTCTATACTTATCAGAACAAAAGCCACAACAAATAAACAAGCAGATAGCAAAAACTTAGTTTAAAATTAAACTCCAGAATATTTTGAGGGCAGTACAAATTCAAACTAATGTTCTGAAAGAACTCTGAGCTAGAAATCATGAGTTCCAGTCCCAATTTTTCCACTAATTTGTTGTAATTATAAGTAAACCATCTGACTTCTCTGACTCAGAGATTTTTTTCCCACCTGAAAAATTAGTGAGGTGGATGATGAACAAGTTGATGATGATGATGATGAAATAATATGATAATAATACATGTTTACTACCCACCAACTTTGTACTAAGTACTTTATAAACGTTAGTTCACTAATTCCTCAGAGCAACCCAATGAGACA
Organism: Hipposideros armiger; assembly: GCF_001890085.2. NCBI lineage: Eukaryota > Metazoa > Chordata > Mammalia > Chiroptera > Hipposideridae > Hipposideros > Hipposideros armiger. The sequence goes on along the minus strand of NW_017732387.1, from coordinate 140,675 downwards.
CATACTATTTCCACATTTAAACATGAGAAAACTGAGACTAATAAAGGCTTCATATACAGTTTCCCAAGATCACAAAGTAAGTGATAAAGTCAGAGTTAGAATCCATATGTTATGGATTAAAGCTTTAGTCACTGTTTTTGAATATTTTTTTTACTTCGTGCTCAACTTTCATAAGCATAAGAACTTTGCCCACCCACTCTGTGATTGTAACATGCTTCCTGACATTGAAAATCAGTACATTATATTATTTTCTATTTTTATATCCATCCACATCTTCAGTATTATAGTAGTATTATGTAATTAGATCCTAAAGTATCTGTTGAATAATCAAAGATTAATTAATATTAATATTCATTATAGTTTTAGTGTTAAGTATAACTGGAATATTAATTTAATCAGAACATGCAAGTTCCTGGCCAATTTAAGTAATTATTTGGATCATCACAGCCACCTGATTAAATAAAAATAATATTCAATAAAATTTCCTCCAATAGAATAATTTAGAAAAATTATGTATCACTTATTAAAACTGCAAATCCTAGGGATTGAATCATCTTGTAAAAGAACACTTTAAATTTTTTAAAAATTGTTTCAGTTGGGTCTTTCTTGGTTAGTAATTTTTATTTTTTATTTATTTATTTATTTATTTATTTATTTATTTATTTATTTATTTTGATCTGAGCCATCCTGCCACCTGTTAGCAGCTCAGTAGCAGCTTGGCTTGGGCTGGGAATCGAACTGCTGTTGCTCAGAGCTCACACTCTTGAGCAAGCTCTTAACCAACTGAGCCACTCGGCCAGCACTGTAATTTTTATTTTCAGTGGCTAATTTTGGCATACGTGTGTGTTTTAGGAATGCTATCCTCTGGTTCAGTGCCATCATCACATTATCCAACAGCCCCAGATCATCCACTCTCCACATTGTCAACAATCTCATTCTAGTCAGCAAATTCAAACCATCACAGGAAGTGATTCAATATCTACAAGCACTGGAAATGAACTGTGCCATGATGAATCAAGCCATATACATGAACAGGTAAGATCAATCAGCTGATGTCTTTTAAAACTGAAATAACATTCTTAAACCCACTTCACTGTACAGTTACCCATATTAAATTTTCATCAAAATAGTGAATAATTATATCACTGGTATTTGTGTTTTGTTATGGCATTTTTAAAACTAAACTTTCCACTTCCTCTCAGAAGACAAAATAACTCAAATTTATTAATACATTAAATCTATGAGGGGAGTTACGAATTGATTAATGAATACCTAATTTCTAGCTGATTCTCAGTTGTAAAATGCATCTGATAGTTGTGTAACATTAAATATTTTCATGAGGTATGGTATTTAAATGAACAATGGATTACAAATGATATAATCGAAGATGATTGTAATGGTCACATTTCACAAGCTGGTCATTACTTCCTATATGTCTTTTTTGACAATATAGTATATTAACTCAAGTCAGAATATGCATACATTTTACTGTATCTTACATCAACAAAATAGAAACTAAAACTTAGTTGCTAAGGAGAAATCTCTTGGGATATAACTTTCAGTGACTAATTTATGTTCTGAAAACGGTGGAATCATGTAAACATCTGTTATACAAGTGTTAAAGGAAATAAGATTTTCTTGTATCTTGGTAAGACTAACAATAATAAACGAACAATGAGAAATCAGCATCATCTATATTTTTTTCAGATCTTTTTTCCAGTAAGGAATAACTCTTAAATTGACTCTTTCATAGGCAACTCTTACTACAAGACAAAAGGAAAAGAGTAAGAAAAAACAAAGGAACCTGTCCACATAAGAATTTGATTGTTTTATATTAAATATACATGAGATTTCTTCTAAGGCTAACAATTTGAAATATGCACTTTGGCCATATTGGTCAAAAAGGGCTACAAATGATTTAAAACTCCACACTTTTCCATTCTAAAAAGCCTAAAGTTATCTTTTCTCTGAATATCATGTATGAAAATATTGGCCTTTAGAATTACTCTAAGACATCATCCAGGTGATATTGAATTTCTTACATTAAATGGATTAATAATAATCATTAAAAAGCCATTTTATTAGGTTAAATCATTTGAAATTGTCCCTTTTATGGGTCAAAGTTAGTCAAATAGCAAGAATTTCATATGGTTCAACCTGATACTTTGCTTTGCCTCAGTTTCCTCATTGTAAAATAGAGATTCGTCATCCATTTCTTACAGGTTATTCTAAGAATAAATTATACCTTTATGTTAAGCACTTACCATAGTTGAGTGTCAATGGTAAGTACCTAACAAGTGGTAATTATTTGCTTTTAGCAGTAATTATTATTTATAAACAATAAATCTTCATGCCAGGTACTATGAAAAATATAAAATGTAGGTGAAACATTGTCATATTTCTTATAGGTACTTGCTATCTAATACAGAAAGTGGCAAACACATAAAACATAATACAAAGCAAAGTGTTGTCTGTCATAAAAAATGAACAAACAATGTACTTTGCGAACAGTAGAGAAGAAATTAATTTCAGTTGGGAGATCAAGGTAAGCTTTGTTGAAGAGGCAGGGATTGAACTGGTCTTTAAAGTATAAGCAGAATTTCCATATGTGGTATTGTGGTGTGGCATGGAGATGTCATCCTAAGAAAAGGGAGTCACATTAAAAAAGTTGTGGATTTGGAAAAGCACATTTTGGGTTTCAAGAATAGGTTTTCAATTAGTGGTTTGGTTTATATGGAAAGGAAGACATAGAATGAGGAGTAATAGATTGTGGGGTTAAAGTGATATGTTAAGGTCAGATCATGAGGTCTGAATATTAAGTTTAAAATTTTGAACTTTATTTGATAGGCACTGGAGAGTAAGTGAAGGTTATTGAGTAGGAAAATACTGATAGGTATGCTTTAGGAGGTTAATCCTAGCAGCTTTGTACAAGATAGATTGGCATAATGATTAATTTTCTTCTCACAATGATTGGATGAAGAAGGTGTTATTGTTGCCCTTATTGTTCAGACAAAGAAACTGAAGTTTAAAGGGGTTAAGTTATTTGCATAAGCTTGCACAGATAGCATGTGATGGAGCCAGGATTCATACATACCTGGCCTGACTCCAGAGTTTATTGCGAGCTCCCTCTTGAAGTTGAGTCAGTAATGTGGAGAGTCCTTGATCAATAGTGTAAACATAAATACAGCACTGGATTAAGAGTCTGTCAGTGGGGAAGTATTAGTGATGTAACATAAGGTGGACTAGCTTCAGGGTTGAAAGACCTGGGTCCAAAATCTAGCTCTGTCGCCTTCGAGCTGTGTGTTCTTAATAAACACTAAATTTCTCAGAAACATGCTCATCTATTAAATTTAGGTAGTAATGTCTATCTCAGAGGGTTGATGTAAAGACTAAATGAAAATATATGTTTAAAGTCCTTCAGACAGGAAAAGTTGAGAACCATATGATTTCACTGATATGTGTGACATAAAACTGAAAACAAGAAAGGAACAAGACAAACAAAGAAACAAAAACTCATAAACATATGAGTAGACAATAGTTTAGTGGTTACCAGAGGGTAAGGCGGGGGAGGGTGGTAGTTGAAGGTAAACGGGATCAAATCTATGGTGATGGAATATAGATGATGTATTACAGAAGTGTACACTTGAAACCTATGTAACTTTACTAACCATTGTCACCCCAATAAACTTTAATTTTAAAAAAAAGCGTTTCATGTTATAAAGTTTACAACATGAAAAAATGCCATGGAGAATTTGCAGAGAGAAGATTATTAGAAGCTATTTCAGTAGTTTAGGTGTGAAACTGAAACTAGAATAATGACAGTAGGAAGAGAGTGAGGAATAATTATCAGAGATGGGAATAATATAAGATTAAGAATCTTGTGCACTGGCAATGGTAATGCTATGATATCCTTTCACTAGATCAGTCCAACTCAGTACAACTAATAATATATTTGACCAGACTAGATATTGTCTATTTAGAAAATGACCAAAGTTAAGTAACTGATATAGTACTTTTAATTTTGTCATTCATACTTCAGTTTGAGATTCTGATTTAGCCTTATTACTGGAAGCTTTTTGTATGGGTAATTTTTTCTGGTTTTTCAATATTTTATGAAAATAAAGTTGAAGTACTGCTGAAAATAGAATAGTGCCCTGGGAAGCTAAGAGCTAGGAATTCCACTTATACGGATTACATGGGATTGGATCCATTCCTGATCAGAGTGAAGATGGGGTAACCTGGTTGTTCAGATCTCATGGACCAAGTAGGGCAGGGAATGAATTCTCTCACTTAGCGCCTTTGGTGTTTAAATGTCTCTTCCACATGGTGGAAGAATCTTTTGTTTAAAATATTTTATTGGGGAATTAGGGGAGGGAACAGCATTGGGGAATCGGGGAAGGAGAACAGACAAGTTGCTGTCCTTTTCTTCTTCAGTCTAGTTGTGGAGGACGTTGCTTCACTGGCCCATGTTGGTATTGTGATCTTTGCGCTCTTTCCAGCTGAGGCAGATCGGTCGCCAGCCATTGGACGGTCGCTCACAGTATCTCACGGCAGCCCACTGCAGCCCCATTGCAGCCTATGCCATCGCCGGCGACTCACGGCAGCCCAGCTCCAGGTTGAGCTGTTGTTCACCATCTTAGCTGTAGAGAGCAGTGTCACTAGCCCATGTGGAATCCAAACCATTGGCCCTGCTGCTCAGAGCTCGCGCTCCCAAGCCAGCTCTTAACCAACAAGCCACTCGGCCGGCCCTGGAAGAGTCTTTTTAAAGAGTAATAGAGCAGAAGTAAGTTAGGCTCTTTTAAAAGTAAAGATTGGCCCATTTTTAGTTTGTGTTTAGAGTTAAACTGTAATTGGAGGTAACATAATTAGGTGGAAAGATCATAGACTTTCAATTCAGTTATCTGGGTTCATAAAACCTGATTCTGCTGAGTTGTATGATTTTAGGTGATTGACTTAATTGAACCTCAGTTTCCCCATCTATCAAAGGAGAATCACACTTAATGTGCAGTGTATCTACAATAGGATTAAATGAGATAAAATATGTAAAGTACCTAGCTTAGTGCCAAGCACATAGTAGGTGCTCAAATGAATGTTCAGTTCTCTACCTAAATCCTCCCCCAACCCCAAGCCCCAAATCTTTCAAATCATCAATATAGGAAATTAGTTCCCATTGTAATGATATTTTTAAATGAAACTAAAGTGCTTCCCACAAAGCAAAAGTTATTAAAATCTTTTTGAAAATCAGGTATCCAAAAACCTGGTTTCAGAATATTTTTTATAAAGCTAATTTATGTGTGTTTTCCATGATCCTCCCTAGAAAAATCATCATTTTGATTTCAAATTCAAAACATCACTGATCACGTTTCCTTCCTGGGGACATTAAGAATAACATGCTGTGATCATTTCCCTGCTGTTAGCAAGGAACAGATAAATTCACATATGTTAGTGACAGGGAAAAGCTCAGCTGAACTCATTCTACAAGTTGCCATACAGGTGGTGTTTATAAGAAAGACTCAAATAATTATGTATATTGTATGTGCAACTCTTTTCCACTTTGCTTGAGGCTTCCAAAAGACCTTTTGGAGTCATGGGAAAACATGAAATGAACAGTCCTGCTCACTTGAATAGTGCTATTGCCAAAGGAAAACATTCCAAATTGCAATGCCTTTTTTCTGTCATTTAAAAATTCAATTTTTGTCAACATCAAGACAGCATAGATCTTAGTGTCAGGTGCTTTTACTGGCAAGTATTCAGGAAGCTTGCTACAGTGTTTATTTAACATAAGCCCTTCACTAATGATGGACTCTCTGGGCTGGTTATCTCAATAAACTCAGCAATTCTGCCTATTCCCTTACTTATTAATATGTGGCCCAGGCCCCTCTCCATATTCATTGCCTTTTTCAGCCCCATTATTGAAAATGAGTGTCTTTTGTGCAAACCTCTATCCCCTGCTATTCCTTCCAAAAATTTAATCTGTATCTGTTTGGGGCCCATCTTTTCCTATCTCTTGCTCTGGTGCCCTTTTGAACTCCTGTTTTATGGAAAACAGGAATTTTTATTTGATCTTTTAAAAAGTTTTTTTAAAAATTAAAGTTTATTGGGGTGACACTTGTTAGCAAAATTATGCAGATTTCAGGTGTACAATTCTGTAATACATCATCTATATAACACATTGTGTGTTCACCACCCAGAGTCAGTTCTCTTTCCATCACCATATATTTGATCCCCTTTACCCTCATCTACCACCCCTTCCCCCTTACCCTCTGGTAACCACCAAACTATTGTCTGTGTCTATGAGTTTTATTTTTTCATTTGTTTTTCTTGTTCTTTTAGTGTTTTCAGTTTTATATCCCACATATCAGTGCAATCATATGGTTCTGACTTTTTCTAACTTATTTCGTTTAGCATTATAATCTCAAGATCCATCCATCTTGTCGCAAATGGCACTATTTCATCTTTTCTTATGGCAGAATAGTATTCCATTGTGTATATATACCACAACTTCTTTAATCTAACAACTGTCAGCCCAATAAACTTTAATTAAAAAGTTTAAAAATATATAAAAAATAAACTTAAGGTTTTTATTTTTTTGATTAAAGCAATGCGTATATATATGTATACATATATGTGTATGTATATAGCTTAAAAGGTCAGATAGTACTAAAAGGTGTATAACAAACAGTAATTTCCTGTTCCAACCCTCTTCACTCACAACTGATCCCCAGAGGCAATCATTTTCAACACTTAGCTTGTTCTTCTGGTATTTACCTCCATATAGCTAAATAGTAAGACTATACTTATACTGCTGTTTCGTGATTTATTGATGTATATTATCTCTTGATAATTCTAGTACATAGGATTTAGTTCTATAAAACCCCATTTTTTACTAAATCAGAATTCAGTATTTATATTATTATTGCTATTAAAATATTTACTGCTGCCTCAATTTTTATACTGTTTTGCTTTTTTTATTAGTACAACTATTTTTGCCAGTGTTAATATTTCCCTAATTTTTTCATTTGTTTGGTGTTCTATGTATGCATTGCTAATTCTTTTTTCAATACAATTTTATATAGTCAAGTGTTCTGGGTTTTGTTGTTTAATCATCTCTCTTTAAAACCCTGCAATCCATATACACCACCCCTCTTGGCGTGTATTATCACTATCTACTGACCTTCTAGTCACTCTCACCATCCTTTCACAGTTTCATTGGCAGGATTACAATCTTCTCTCCATTTCCCACTGACCCTTGTCCTGGAATCATGAGAATTTCACCACTCATATCAGTGATTTTTCCCACACTCTGTCCTCATGGTTCTTCATCACCCTCAATTTCCTTATTTCTACTACATCTTCAGCCCTCATAGACTTTGGTACCAATCTTTTAAATGTCCTTCTATCATTATTCCAACAGTCAATTCACCATATGCCTTAAGTTAAAAAAACAACAACATTATTTGTATGGTTTAACATTTACCAAAAAAAAAATGTGATACATCCAACAACTTTATAAAGTAGGTACTAAAATACCTACATTTTACAGTTGATGAAACTGAGGTTCAGAGTGTTTAGGAGATATACTTAATGTACAACTAGGAAGTGGGAGCTCCAGTTTTGTCTCCAATTTCCATTCTTTCTTTACTGCAGCACCTTGGTGCCTAGGTTTGCTCACACAGAAAATCAAATTAGGCCTTTATTTCAAGTACAGAACTGTTGTTAGGAGTGAAGTCTTCATTTTAGAATTGTGATTGTTGTAGAGTACATTTCAATTCAGTGATAGCATTTATTGAAAATCAAATATATGGTGTTGGAAGGAGAACTGACTCTAGGTGGAGAACACATGAAGTGATACATAGGTGATGTATTACAGAGTTGTACACTTTAACCTATGTAATTTTACTAACCATTGTCACCCCAATAAATTTAATTAATAATAAAAAATACAAGCTAAAAAAAGAAAATCTTCCATGTACCAGGTACTGTATAATGCAACATTTCTTCACAAAAATGTCCATGGAGATTAAAATAGCAGTGAGGATTTTCAGAACCTAAAATTCTGACACTTTTTCTCTTGCTCATATTTCTTCATGTGGTACAAAATAGGAAGACACCAATTTTTTCTTTTTACCCTATCAGCCAAGTGACGTACCTAAAATTCATTTAATTTCACAGGGATTAATGTTCATTGGATTAACTATGGTTTCAAACAGTCTGACAGCTATTAAATATCTGAAATCAAAACAAATGAAGCAATAACCGTATTTATTTACAAATGTTACTGTATTGTTATAAACTTTGCAGGATAATAATCTATACATTGTAACCTTTTATTAATAGTGATATTTTCATTGCCATGTAGCAAAAACTTACTACCCACTGAAGTCTAAGCAAAGACGACTTTGTTAACATGTTCATAACCTTTTAGAGGGTTAGGCATTTATGTATAATCCCTTTTATATAACATGGCATTTTAAGCACTTTTTAATCTGCTAAACAACTCTTCCAAATAGGTGAAAAATACATACACTTAAGCCATTTACCGAGTGGAAATGAATTCTACTCTTAGAATCTCATAGGCCAAAAATAAGAAACAAAACCCCAACCTGGAACCAGGGCATGAACTTCCAAGGCAGTAGTGAGGTCAAGCCCATGATTTCCCTTTAGAAGATACTTCCTTTCTACAAATTTCCTGGAAAAAAAATCACTAATTTGCCTCTGGTTTCACACCTCAACATTGGTGCCTTGCCTTGGGTTTGTGGCAGCAATTTAATTAAAGGCTATTTTTTTCTTTACCTGCAGTCAGAGACAAGGAGTTGGACAGCTTGGCCATTATTATAGCCAAACAGTGAACTGACTAAAGGAACTTGATTAATGCATGCTAAAGAATCTTTAATAATTTTTTGGAGAAATATCATATTTTGTGTACCTGGGAACAACTATTCCTCAGCACAGTTTGTATTCCTGCTCTGTTTGTATATAAAAAGCTAAAGCTATTATCCAAGATTGACATTCGAGATAGCTCTCATTCATCAAGCAGAAGAGTAGATATGGGGTACAGGTATATCTCAAGTATCCTATCAACTCAACAATTTCAGAGAGTGAAAATCTCCATCCATTAAAGCTACTGGCATTCTACCATTATTCAGACCCAAAACCCATGTTTCCTTGGGAGGCTCCCTATCTTGGCCTTTTTAAGGCAACAAGAACATGGCTTTGAGCCAAATCTAAAAGATGTCAAAACACACCTACAGTTACAATAAAATGAACAAGCTCTAAAGACCTCTGATTTAGTAAATAGGAAATATTGCTAACTGGCACACCACAGTTTATAATTAGGAAATTTCATCTTATTGTTGAGTATAGTCCTGTCAAGGTCATAACGGTAGATAAAAATCTGACTTCTGTCTGTCCTATCCCCTCCAAACTTTTGAACCCAATTGGGTTTACATTTTTACTGAGTGTTATTCAAATGTTATTTTAAATTGTACACTATACAAAACTGAGAAAGACTATATACACAAAGGAGTAAAATTTTACTTCCTGCTTTTTCACCTCTTTTTGACAAAAGGACCCATTCTTCAATTCTAATGCTCTTGCATTTTCTCTAGCTGATTAAAATGTATTGCCTGAACTTCAGGCATATTTTACATAGTTTCACACTAAGAAAATCAAACTTTTTACTGTTTCAAGTCCTAGCCCAACTAACCTCCAAAATAATGCAGTTAGGAACAGTATAATTCCAAAGTAACCAAGAAAGCAAACAGAAGAGGTCATCTCAGAAGGCAATATTGTGTAGTGGTTACAAGGCAGCATTCCTTCATTTAATCTTTACATAAAGTTCATAGTATAATGCCAGGCACATAGTAAGGGCTAAATAAATATTAGTTATTATTATAATTTCTCAAAATAAAATCTTATCAACTCAATATGATTGGTAACTTTTAACATCTCTTTCTAGGTATGAACACAGACACAATGTTAATGTAAATCATTCCTTGTCCTGAACTGTGTGACTCTTCACGTGAGCACCTAAATCCACCACATAGAAATCATATGAACAAAACTTTTAGTAGCGGCACTAAAGATTCATGTGGTAAAGACTTATGCACTTAAAAGATCTACTGCTGTGCAGTGCAATGACAGGAAGCTGTCTGTGAAATTTTTTTAAAAAAGAAATAATATTTTAAGACAATTTGAAACTGAAATTATTCTGTCAAATGAATCAAACTGGAAAGAAATAAAAACATGATTTTCATTGTATTATGAGGGGATTATAATCAGTTAAGAGTGAAAAATATACAAAATACTAAACATATTAAATTAGTTGTTTGGATATTGTAAAGGGATCTCAGTACTTGAGTATCCCTGGCTAAAGAAATGCCCTCTTCTACTTTAGAAAGTTACAGTTTTAGAAGGGACACAGAGAGAGAGAGAGAGAGAGAGAGAGAGAGAGAGAGGAGGCAGGAAAGGGTTATCTACTTGGCTAGCTACAGCAATGAAATAAACTGAAGATCAGTGGAACGACACTGACATGAGAGCTAGATGTTCCTCTTATCCAGTTAANATAGGGAATGCTTCATTTGTGGCTTTGCCTAGTTTATTATTCCCTCTAGATAAAAATGGTGAAGACTGGAAGGTGTGGGGATAATTTTGCCATAGAATTACCTTATGAGTAATACGACAGGGTCAAACAAACAACTAATTTCTGAATATGCTAATCTGTTTTCTGTATTCTGTATATCCATTCTAATTTTAAGAAACAGTGCCTCAGGAATCTGGATTAATATGTGATTGTAAATCCTGCATGGAAAACCAAGAAAAGCAATGCCATTAAACATACTTATGTAGGGGGGAGAGAGAGAGAGAGAGAGAGAGAGAGAGAGAGAGAGAGAGAGAGAGGAGGCAGGAAGGGGTTATCTACTTGGCTAGCTACAGCAATGAAATAAACTGAAGATCAGTGGAACGACACTGACATGAGAGCTAGATGTTCCTCTTATCCAGTTAATCTTGACTCTTAAAATATTTGAAACCATGTTTTTAAGCCTATGATCTATTTGGCTTTTTAAATCATTCTTGGTTAGCTGCTTTAAGAGACAAAACACTTTTTCTGTCTGACTTATTTTGCTTATCATTATAATCTCAAGATCCATCTATGTTGTCACAAATGGCACTATTTCATCTTCTGGCAGATAGTATTCCATTGTGTATATATACCACAACTTCTTTTGCTAACAATTGTCACCCCAATAAACTTTAATTTAAAAAAGAGAAACCAGTAAAAAAGAAAAACAAAACAAAACAAAAACAGAAACAACTATTTCCAGAATCAGCTGGCATTTTTGGTCACTTCTAACCAAGTAGATGACTTCTTTCAATTCAACAAGTACTTACTGAGCAATGATAAGGTGTTCAATCAATACTGTGCTAGATACTATGGGATATACCAAAAAGTATGACTCATTATTTACTCTTTTTTTGTATCTTTAAAAAATATTTTTATTAAATATAGCTAACATACAAATATTATATTAGTTTCAGGTGCACATCATAGTTATTCAACAGTACCCACCTAGCACTATACAGAGTTATTAATACATTATTGATTATATTCCTTATGCTAAAGAAGTAATCACCATAAGTCCAACAATCATCTGACACTGTACCATGCTATCACAATATTATTAATTTTCCCCCCTTTTTACATTTTTCAATTAGAGTTGACATTCGATATTATTTATATTAGTTTCAAGTGTATAGCATAGTGGTTAGGCATTTATATAATTTAGGAAGTGATCCCCCTAACTAGTACCACCTGGCTCTATACATAGTTATTACCATATTATTGATTATACTCCCTGTGCTTTACTTTACATCCCCATGACTATTTTGTAACTACCAATTTTTATTCTTTACCCTTAAGTTTGCTTATTTATTTTAGGTACCGAGAGGGTGCTGAGAGAACAAGATTTACATATGTAAAATAAGTTGAAAACAATTGAAGATAATTGAGCACAAAGAGCCAAATTGAATTAGCTTGTTGACTAGCATAGTTTCAGTTTTCATGGTGGTAGTAGATCTTGAGATGGATTTCGAAGGATGAGTGAGATATGGATACACAGAGTGTATGACAGAGTGTATTCAAAGCAGTGAAAAATGTGAGTTAAGACCAGAGGTAGGAATAACATGATGTGTGCCCAGGAGAGTGAAATCTACTCTGGCTTGAACAGAGTACATGGTGGGAAATAGAATGTGTTACTATTTTCATATAAGCATTTAAATGTTTTACATTGAATACACACAACTTATTAATTCTATGGTATTTAAGCATACTATATGATAATAGTGACTCTACCCATTTATCCATTTATTTATGCCTTCATATAGAAGACTTTACCCTGTTGAGGAAGCAATCACTACTTCTCTAAGAAAGCAACTTGAAAGTGTAGATGGACGAGGTAGCATTGTGGTTTTTTCATCCAGACATTTTAAAATGAGAAGAAAAAATGTATCTTAATAAAAACATGATGGTACTATATTGTGTGTTGAATGTTTTTTCCATTTTCTGTATTTTATAAATGGACTATCATATCAAAGACCTGATTATGAAAGCTCATCTTTGCTTACTTTGCAGCCCTTCCATTTGCCTTAGCATACATGATTTTTAGGGTCTGTGTTCAGAGGACAGGTTAAAAAGAAAGTATTAGTCATCAATATATATATATATATATATATATATATATGTACATATATATGAATGAATATATATGGATGTATATAAATGGATAAAAATATATATATATGGATGAAAAAAAATATATATGGATGAATATATATTTAGGAATAGGTGTTTATAGGGCACCTTAGGTCACACATGCAATATCAAAGAGGGTATAGAATGCAACCTAAGTTTTTGACCTCCAGCTAGTGTTGTTTAGGAGATGCAAGGCAAGGTGGTCAACAATATTGAACAGACTAGTACCAAAGAATGTGAAACCTATAAAATAGGTCTTATTTAGAACATCATTCATAGTAATGTGTTTATGATTTCAAATATCTCTGAGGTATAAAAATTTTCTGCATTTGGCCTTGAGCTATATTTTCCCATGTCAGATTGACTGGATATTTAGTCCAAATAATAAGTGGAGGGAATCCAACAAGAAATACATAAAAGCACATTGAATTGGGAAGGTTTATTTAATCTAACTTTAAGATATACTATTATAATAAATCAAGCTGACTTTCACTGAGAAGGCACAAGTCCAAATTAAATTATTTTTCTATAGTCAGTATAATTAAAATAATTCACATTTTCTTTTCCAACAGGGGACAGATGGGTAAGCCATGTGATAATGGGCTAGTCAGAGATTTTGACTTACTTAGACTTGAATGAAATGAAATTTAAAAAGTTATTGCAATGTTGCTTTTTCTTTAAATTGCTCCCACATTGAAAAATGTAAACCCCAAATGCAAATAAAATTTAGCTGCTTAATTCATTTGGTGACTTTGTCATGAGTTACTCATATTAATAAGTTATTTCAGTTTTTTCATTTCACATCAAAACTGTGAATTTAGAAACACTTAATGTTGTTGATAACATTGATTGATGTTTTCCTCAGGTGATAATTCAGGATGATGGCCCTGAAAAATTGGACCCCAAATATTTTGGAGAATTACTTGCCGATCTAAGCCGTAAAAATACGGATCTATACCATTGCTTATTAGATCATTTGCAGAGAATTGGAGGAAGGTACGATAAATATAATTTGCCTTGATGTTATAGCTACCAAACATTTTACAGTAATACTGTAGCATTTTTAAATAGACTTTATTTTTAGAGCAATTTTAAATTTACAACAAAACTCTAGCACTTTTAATGGGGAAATAGCACAACTACATTTTAAGTGTTAATGTACTTTATGAAAATCAACAAAGAACTTTCACCAGCCCTATAAAGATCAGTAAAGAATTCTGTATACTATCTTTTGTAATGTATTTTGCTGGCAAATGCAGCTTCTTGAGCAAGGAGCTCAAAAAATGCATGATGTACTATGACTTTTTTTAAGATATTACACAGATGATATAAAATAGAATCCCATTTCTAACACATTACTGTTTATCATCCAGTGATATGTGTTCAATGAAGGCCAGAGTTCAATATACATTAAGTGCTGCATATTGTAAATGTTATATATTATTTCAGTATTATATTACATATATTAAAATAAATTACATAAAGATCTAAAAGTAATATAAATATGTTATACAATAATATATAATAAATAATATATATGAATATATGTATACAAATAAACAATTAATCAATTGTTCATGAGTAGATGATAGCATATTATGTCATGAAATAAATTCCATAAGCCACACCCCAAATGTTGCCTTCTACTACATAGTCACATTACATATGTGGTCATCTATCAGAGAAAATCTAGTAAAGCTCCAAAAAATCTGAGGAGAAAGTCAGTAGAGTATTTTTCTAGTTCAGTCTCACTAACTAGATTCTTGTACTTCTTAGAGATCTTGAATCTGTTGTCCATCTCTTTTTTCTTCATTTATTACATCTTTTTCTTCCATTTATCACCTCCATCGTCCCTGCTTTTTGTTGCTTTTATATTCATGACTGCAATCATTCTCTTATCATCACCCACAACTGCCTTGCCTCCTTATCATATTGTCCCTCCTACTTAGCAAAATCCCAACACTGGATTAATCTAGCTCTCTGATTTGCTTATTCTTTTTATCACCATCTCCTCCATCCAGTACCCAACCACCACTACCCCTAGAGTTCAGAGGGTTTAATGAGGGCTGTTGTTTTATTTACCCTGTTTTTTTTGGTGCTTAGCATAGTGACTGGTTTAGTGTGGTGCTTAATAAATATATTTAATTAATTTTTATTTTTCAATTACAGTTGAAATTCAGTATAATTTTATATTAGTTTCAGTTGTACAGCATAGTGGTTAGACATATAATTTGCAAAGTGATCCCCCCCATAAGTCTAGTACCCACCCAGCACCATACAAAGTTACTACAATATTATTGACTATATTCCTTGTGCTGTATTTTACATCTCTGTGACTATTTCATAACTACCTATTTGTACTTTTTAATCCCTTCAACTTATTCACGCAGCCCCCCAAAACACCTCCAGCTGGCAACCATCAGTTTATGCTCTGTATCTATAAGTCTGTTTCTGTTTTGTTTATTCATTTATTTTGTTCTTTAGTTTCCACATATAAGTGAAATTATATGGTATTTGTCCTTTCCTGTCTGACTTACTTCACTTAGCATAATATCCTCTAGGTCCATTGGTGTTGTCCCAAACAGTAAGATTTTATTCTTTTTTTAGTCAGGGTAATATATCTCCAATCATCTATTGATGGGCATTTCAGTTGTCTCCATATCTTGGTTATTGTAAGCAGTACTGCAGTGAATACAGGGATATATATATAATATATATATATATATATATATATATATATTTTTTTTTAAGATTTTATTGGGGGAATTGGGGAAAGGGAACACCGTTGGGGAATCAGGGAAGGGGAACAGAGAAGTTGCTGTACTTTTGTTCTTCAGCCTAGTTGTGGAGGACATTGCTTCACTGGCCCATGTTGGTATTATCATTATGCTCTTCCCGGGTGAGGCAGATCGGTCGCCGGCCTCTGGACGGCCGCTCACGGCGGCTCTTGGCAGCTCACACCAGCTGCTGGCCGCTCACACTGGCTGTCAGCCACTCATGGTAGCTTCTGGCAGCCCACTGCAGTAGGGGCTGCAGCCTACGCCGTAGCCGGTGACTCATGGCAGCCCAGCTCCAGGTCGAGCTGTTGTTCACCATCTTAGCTGTCCAGGGCGCAGTGTCATTGGCCCTCATGTGGAATCCAAACCTGGGCCCTGCTGCTCAGAGCTGGCTTCCCAAGCCAGCTCTTAACCAACGTGCCACTCTGCTGGCCCCATATATATTTTTAAATTACTGTTTTGGATTTCTTCGGATAAATGCCCAGGAGTGGAATAACTGGGTCATAAGGTAGTTCTATTTTTAATTTTTCGAGGAACCTCCATACTGTTTTCCATAGTGAATGCACCAATTTGCAATCCCACCAACAGTGCAGCAGGGTTCCCTTTTCTCCACATCCTTGCCAGCACTTGTTGTTTGTTGATTTATTAATGATAGCCATTCTACAGGAGTGAGGAGTTATCTCATTGTGGTTGTAATTCGCATTTCTCTGATGACTAGTGACATCAAGCTTCTTTTCATATGCCTATTGGCCATCTGTATGTCCTCTTTGGTGAAACGTTTATTTAGATCCTCTGCCTAATTTTTAATTGGATTGTTTGCTTTTTTGGTGTTGAGTTGTATGCGTTGTTTCTAAATTTTGAATATTAACAACTTACCAGATGTGTCATTGACGAATATCTTATCCCATTCGGTAGGTCGTCTTTTCATTTTGTTGATGGTTTCCTTTGCTGTGCAAAAACTGTTTAGTTTGATGTAATTTCATTTGTTTACTTTTTTCTTTTGTTTTTCTTGCTTGAGGAGATATATCAGAAAAAAATATAACTAAGATCAATGTTAGAGAGTTTACTGCCTATGTTTTCTTCTAGGAGTTTTATGGCATCAGATCTTACATTTAAGTCTTTAATCCATTTTGAATTTATTCTTGTATACGGTGGAAGAAGGTGGTATAGTTTCATATTTTTTAATGTATCAGTCCAGTTTTCTCAGCACAATTTATTGAAGAAACTGTCTTTACCACATTATATATTCTTGCCTCCTTTATCGTAGATTAACAGACCATATAAGCAGGGGTTTATGTCTACACTCTCTATTCTGTTCCATTGATCTATGTGTCTGTTCTAATGCCACTACCATGCTATTTTGATTACTATAGCTTTGTACTATAGTTTGATATCTTGTAGCATTATATCTCCAACTTTGTTCTTCTTTCTCAAGATTGCTGTGGCTATTTGCGGTCTTTTATGGTTCCATATAACTTTTAGGATTATTTCTTCTATTTCGGTGAAAATGCCATTTGTGTTTTGATAGAGATTGCATTAAATCTATAGATTGCTTTGGGCAGTATAGAAATTTTAACAATGTCAATTCTTTCTATCCATGTGTATGGTATATGTTTCCATTTACTTCTATCTTATTCGATTTCTTTCTTCAATGTTTTATAATTTTCTGAGTGAAGGTCTTTGACTTCCTTGATTAAATTTATTCCTAGGTATTTTTGATGCAATTGTAATGGGATTGTTTTCTTAATTTCTCTTTCTGATAGTTTATTTGTGTATAAAAATGCAACTGATTTCTGAATACTAATTTTGTATTCTGCTACTTGACTGAATCCATTTATCAGTTCTAATAGTTTTTTTTGTAAAATCATATGGTTCTCATATAATATGTCATTGGAAAATAATAACAATTTTACTCCTTCCTTTCTAACTTGGGTGTATTTTCTTTGTTTTTCTTCTCTGATTGCTGTGGCTAGGACTCCCAATATTGTGTTGAATAAAAGTGGTAAAAATGCACATCCTTGTTTTGTTCCTGATCTTAAGGAAATCACTTTTAGTTTTTCCTTGTTGAGTATGATGTTAGCTGTGGGGTTGATATATATGACCTTTATTATGTTGAGGTGTGTGCCCTCTCTTCCAACTTTTGTAAGACTTTTTATAATAAATGGATGGTAAATTTTGTCAAAACCTTTTTCTGCATCTATTGATATGATCATATGATTTTTATCCTTCATTTTCTTTATGTGGTGTATCACATTCATTGATGTGTGGGTACTGAGCCCACTTTGCATCCCGAGAATAAATCTTGATCATGGTGGATGATCTATTGAATGTATTGCTGAATTTGATTTTCTAAAACTTTGTTGAGGATTGCTGAATCAATGTTCATCAAGGATATTGGTCTATAGTCTTTTTTTGTTGTTGTAACTTCTGTGTCTGATTTTGAAATCAGAGTAATTTTCACCTCATAAAATTATTTTGGGAGCCTCCTTACTTTGGAAATTTTTGGAATATTTTGAGAAGGATGCATGTTAATTATTCTTTGCATATTTGGTAAAATTGACCTCTACAGCCATCCAATTCAGGGCTTTTGTTTGTTGGAAGTTTTTTTATTACTGATTCTATTTCGTTAGTAATAGTCTGTTCAGATTTTCTCTTCTTGACTCTATCTTGGAAGGTTGGATGTTTCTAGCAATTCATCCACTTCTTCCATATCACCCAATTTGTTGGCATATAATTACTCATAGCATTTTCTTATAATTATTTGTATTTCTGTGGTGTCAGTTGTCACTTCTTTTTTGTTTCTGATTTTATTTATTTGGGATTTGGGTCCTATCTTCTCTCTCTCTCTCTCTCTCTCTCTCTCTCTCTCTCTCTCTCTCTCACACACACACACACACACACACACACACACACACACACTTTTGATGAGTCTGGATAAGGGTTTATCAAATGCATTTATCTTTTCAAAGAACCACCTCTTGGTTTCATTGATCTTTTGTATTGTACTCTTAGCCTCTATTTCATTTATTTCCACTCTGATCTTTATTATTTCCTTCTTTCTACTCACTTTGGACTGTAATTGTTTTTCTTTTCCTAGTTCTTTTAAGTGCGAGATTAGATTATTGAGATTTTTCTTGTTTCCTGAGGTAGGCCTGCATTGCTGTGAATTTTCTTCTTAGAAGTGTTTCCCCTGTGTCCTATAGATTTTATC
Organism: Hipposideros armiger; assembly: GCF_001890085.2. Taxonomy (NCBI): domain Eukaryota; kingdom Metazoa; phylum Chordata; class Mammalia; order Chiroptera; family Hipposideridae; genus Hipposideros; species Hipposideros armiger. The sequence continues at coordinate 121,936 of NW_017732387.1, read as the reverse complement.
CATTGTGTTTTCAGTTTTGTTTGTCTCAAGGTATCTCTTGATTTCTTCCTTGATCTCATTGTTAACCCATTCATTGTTTAGAACCATGCTATTTATCCTCCACATGCTTGTTGTTTTTCAGGGGTTTTTTTTTGTAATTGATTTCTAGAGTAATACCATTGTGGTTGGAGAAGATACTTGATATGATTTTAATCTTAAATTTATCGAGACTTGTTTTGTAGCCTAACATGTGGTCTGTCTTGGAAAATGTTCCATGTACAGTTGAAAAGAATGTATATTCTGCTGCTTTGGGGTAAAATGCTCTAAAAGTATCAACTAAATCCAGCTCGTCTAATGTGTCACTTAAACCGCTCGACTAGCTCAGTCGGTAGAGCATGAGACTTTTAATGTGTCACTTAAAACTGCTGTTTCCTTGTTGATTTTCTGTCTGAAAGATTTATCCATTGTTGTCAATGGGGTGTTAAAGTTCTCTACTATGACTGTATTACTGTTGATTTCTCCCTTTATGTTGGTCAATGTTTGCTTTATAGATTTTGGTGCTCCTATGTTGGGTGCATAAATGTTTACAAGGGTTATGTCCTCTTGTTGGATCAAGCCTTTTATCGTTATGAAATGTCCTTCATTGTCTCTTATTATAGCCTTTGTTTTAACGTTTATTTTGTCTGATACAAGTTGACTACCCCAGCTTATTTATTGTTTACATTTGCATGAAATATATTTTTCCATCGCTTTACTTTCAGTCTGTGTGTGTCTCTTGATCTGAAGTGAGTCTCTTGTAGACAACATATGTATGGGTCTTGTTTTATTATCCATTCAGCTCCCCAATGTCTTTTCATTGGAGTATTTAATCTATTTATATTTAAACTGATTATTGATAGGTATGTAGTTATTGCCATTACACTATTTATATTTATGGGGGGTTTTTTCTTCTTGTTCTTAAAGAAGTCCCTATAACATTTGTTGTAACATTTGTTTGGTGGTAATGAACTCCTTTAGTTTTTATTTATTTATTTTTATATTTTTGTCTGGGAAGCTCTTTATCCCTCCTTCAATTTTAAAGGATAGACTTGCTGGGTGGAGTCATCTTGGTTGTAGGCACTTGTTTTTCATCACCTTGAAAAGTTTGTGTCTATCCCTTCTTTCCTGCAAAGTCTCTGTTCAGAAGTCAGCTGAGAGCCTTATGGGAACTCTCTTATAGGCAACTAACTGCTTCTCTCTTGGTGTTTTTAAGATCCTCCCTCTGTCTTTAACCTTTGGCCTTTTAATTATGATGTATCTTGGTGTGGGTCTCTGTGAATCTTGTTTGGGACTCTCTGCAATTCCTGGGCTTATATGTCTATTTCCTTCACCAGGTTAGGAAAGTTTTCAGTCATTATTTCTTCAAATAAGTTCTCAATCCCTTGCTCTCTCTTCTCCTTCATGTACCCCACTGATGTATTTAGTTATATCTCCTATGTCTCCCCATCTTGGCCAGGTGGCTTCAGGTAGTAGGAGTCCTGTGGGGCCCTGGCACAGTCTCCCTGGTCACTTGCTCTGAGTTTTCCAGGAGTGTCTCTTGTATGGGTTGTGTGTGCCCTCTGTTGTAGTTGAACCTTGATTGCTATTCGCATGTCAGTGGATAGAATTGACCCTCAGACTGATTAGCTGGTTTGGCCATGTCTAAAGCATATGGGCTGCTGTGCAGGGTGCTTACCCCACTGAGTAGAATTCACACCAGAGGGCTCTGGTGCCTATTGAGACCTCCCTTTGTGTGTGTTGCATGTGTGGCTAATTGGACAGTGCTGTGCTGTGGTCTGAAGCTAATCTTCAAGTATGTTGGTTCTGGGTCCTCTTGGGAGGGGCTCCAGTGCCAGCTCAGGTCACCCACTGTCTGTGACTGGCCAGAGAGTACCTGGTAGGAGGTACAAAGTGATCCATTGTTGTTTGCTGCCTGTGCTAAACCTGGAGGTGTGTGTGAGAGGCTACGCTGTGAACTGGGGGCAGCTGCCATCAGTACCTGGCCTGGGATAGCTTCCCAAAAGGCCAGAACACACTGAGGCCTGCTGCCACCTGCTGGCTCCCTTAAGGTTCAGGCACTGATAAAGCCTTATGCAGTATGCAAGTTGAGTGCAGCAGGGTCTCAGGGAAACACTAGAATGGCAAGAGTTGTGGTCACCTGGTTAATATAGATTCTGGTTTGGTGCCAGTGCTGAGCCTGGGGCTACTCAGCAAAAGTCTCAGAGCACACAAAAGGCAGTCTTTTCCCACCTTGGGCCCACAGATTTTGATAGCTTTCCAAGAAAGAGTGCAATGCAGGTGGGGCTGGCTGCTGACTAAGAAAGTGCCTCAGATGTTAGGGGATTTGGGTGGGGCTGGGTCTCAGCAGAGCTCACTAGACCAATTCAGATTAAGATTTGGCCATGTGGGGGCAGGCTCAACACAAGAAAGATGGTGGCCACCTGCCAGCTGCATGGAAAGAAGACTCCAGACAGGGAAAATGGCAACTGTCCTCCAGCCCTCGCCCAAAGCCACACACCTCAGTCAGCACCCCCCCCATCCCTCCAACACACTCCAAATCACCGTCCCTCTGCCAGAGCCCAGGGTGAGTGCTTGTGAGTGAGTGACTGTGCATGGGCCCTTTAAGAGGACGCCTGGGTTTCTTGCTGCCTTCTGTCCCACCCAGATCATCAGACTCCCTAGTTATTCACAACCAGATATTGTGGGTGCTCCTCTTCCCAGTACCAGTAGTTGTACTGGGTTGGGGAGGCTGGTGTGGGGGATGGGTTCCTCGCTTCTCTGGGGGAACCTCTGTGGCTGAGATATCCCTCCTGATTCTCAACCACCACATGGGGGCTTGGAGCCTATTCCATGATTCCCCTGCTCCTACCAGTCTCAATGTGTCTTCTTTTTTATATTTTTTAGTCATAGGACTTCTGTTCAGCTAGACTTCAGATGGTTTCCAGGTTGATTGTTTTATAAGTTAGTTGTAATTTAGATGCAACCATGGGAAGAACTGAGGAGTGTTTACCCACTCTACCATCTTGACTGGAACATCAGTAAATATTTGTTGAATGAATGAATGCTTTCTTTACTGCTACATCCATGTAGTTGAGCACTGTTACAGCAAAGCACAGCCATTCATTTGAATTGGGGTTATTATAAATGCATGACCCCATCTTCAGCTAAGCCTTCATCATTGTTTTATAATATTACCCAAAGAAGTATTTCACACATTCACTCATTTGCATAAGCCACTACCTTAAAATCTTTTCTCTCACTCTGATTAATGAGTTACTTATTGAGTGTCTACTATATGCCAGACACTGTGCTTTGTCTATATTATCTACTTCACATAGCAACCCTAGAAAGTTTCAAATGAAGACTCAAAGAGAGTAATTAACTTAAGGTCACATAGCTACCAAGTGCTTGAGATAGATTCAAACATTCTTATGTAGTTTTTACCTATAAACTATGACTTAGCATTTCTGCAAAGCCTTCCCAAGACACTAATTTTGGTCTAGGTGTTCCTCTTCTGTTCATTAATCATGCCCTGTTGGGCCAGCCGAGCAGCTCAGTTGGTTAAGAGCTCACTCAAGAGTGCAAGCTCTGAGCAACAGGGTCGCCGGTTCAATTCCCAGCCCGAGCTGAGCTGCTGCTGAGCTGCCAACACGTGGCAGAATGGCTCAGTTAAAAAAAAAATCATGCCCTGTGAATATTTCTATCAAAGTATCACATTGTAAATAAAGAGCATATAGAGACATAGTCTTAAGGACCCTGATTCTAGATCCAGAGTTAACATATTGGATTCATGTTCCAGCTATTTTTACATACTAGATATGTAATATCAAGTAACTTGTTTAACCTCTCTGTAGCTCAGTTTCTTCATCTATAAAATAGGGGTTATAATAATAATACTTATGTCAAAGATTTGTTATAAGCAGTAAATGATTCAAGACATGTACTTGCAAGCAACATTAGCATCATGTGAGAACTTGGAAAGAAACTAACAAAATGAGAAACTCTGGGTATAGGGCCCAGCAACAAGCCCTCCAGATGACTCTGATACATTCTCAAGTTTGAGAACCATTGACCTAAGGCCACAAAAGTTGCAAAATCTGGGACCATACTCTGAGAACCTTTCTTTCTTAGGCAAATCACTTAACCTTTCAATACTAGATATGTACCTCCAAATTTTTTAAGATATTAATAACAAAGAAATTATCAATTTTTTGAATCATCAAATTTTAAGTCACAATATTTAGACCAATTTTACATTGTGCAAATTTTGCCTTGGAGTAATTTTGTTTATATGAAATACAGGACAAGATAATATTTATGTTTTATATTGTCCCAAAACAGTTCGGAGCACATGGCCTTGACAAATTCGCTACTCAATAAAGTTTTATAGAATGGGAGTTAAATATATTCCAAATTTACTAGTCTCATATGAATTAGAAGTAAACAAGGTAACTGAGCAGGAAAGTTAAATTATTTCATAATGGTCATCCAGGTAGAGGTGTAATCTGGGGTTTTGAAATAACAACTTCTCATTTAGACATCTTGATAACGATGTATGGATGACCTAAATGTGTAGTTAAGCACTGCAAAGCTTTGAATTTAATTCTTAGTGTAGCAAAAATACCAAAAACAAAATAGAAAACTCATGTTTCCACATTAGTAAACACTCCAGGGCAGAGAGGGTCTCAAACTTTTGGTGTTTATTTGTCACAAGGTTGTCTGTCAGTTTCTTCCTCTTCATTCCTTCCCTCTTTCACCCTTTTGTTTGTTTCTTTCTTTCTTTTTCTTATTACATTCCTTCCTTCCTAGGAGATGAGATGATATATAATGGGTGCCACTATGTGTTTTTTTCTTTTTCCCAATATAATTCTAGCCACCAACTCCCAGTGCTGAATGGAGATGTAATCCATACTGACCTTTCCTGCTACCAGCTCTGCTCTCTTTGTCTCTGCTTTCTGGCCTCTCTCCCACCACCCCTTTCGTCTCCCTTTATCTTTTCTTTACAAATTGCAGTTCAGCAATGAGTGGGCTTCAGGGTCAAATTTAAGGAAGGTTGTCTCTTGAAACCATTCTGGTTACTTTTTAATATTCCAATATTAAGTGTTGTTGATTGTTCCTTGTTTTGTTTCTTTGTTTTGTTTTCTTATCTGTGGAAAAAACTAAGAGACTAGGGACATGTGTACTAGACTGGCATTGGAATTGGAATTTTAAACATAAATGGTCTATTAATACAGTGGTAATTCCAGTTAACAGTAATGCAAGACTACTAAAACTTCATTGTGATTCTTATTTTTAAATTGTTTAAGTTTCCTATATATGCATGTAATTACTTTAGTAAAACATTAAATAAGTAGAAGATATTTCGTTGTGTTTTCTATTTTGGGTGACACAGGAAATGCCACATGCATACATACAGATGATTGCACATATGCAGTTATGCCTTGGGAAATGGAATCTTCAGTTCTTTCTTCACGTTAACTTGTATATTTTTATAAATGCATGCAGGAGGTTTTTCATAGTGATTGACTCTTTTAGCTCTGTAAGCAATGTATTTCTCATAAGCACTTACTTAGAAGGTAAAGGTAGGAGCTAATGTACTAGCTTATATCACTAAAATACTTTTCTGTTGTACTGAGGACATAGCAATCATATATCTATGACTTTCTAAGACCATCTTACTTTAAGATATTCCATCTTGCTGTCAGAAATGTGTACTGGTTTTTTTGTTTCAGAAGAATGTTCACCATGTGTATTTTGGGCCCAATTCTTCCACTATAGGGTAGAAGGGAGTAAGTAGGCAAAAATAAAAGCCTGTCTGTTGCCACTGACAACACTAGAACTGTATCCTTCCCAGCTTTCAGCATTCCCCAAAGAAGCAAGTGTCAGGCTGATTTAATCACTAATAATTCTCTTGCAGCGTTTGCCTACCTCATGTGGCTCCACAAAGGGCCTTCCAGCCCTCATGGCCTAACCTTCATTTTGATGCTGGAAATTCTATTATTCTACTAGAATTTTGTTCATATGGCTTAAGGCTACTTTCCTATGTAAACATTCAAGTACACTTTAAGCTTCCTCACTGCCATATGTTCTGTAGCGTGTGTAGATTGAATGAGTTACTCAGGCTTGTCTTGCAAGTTTTGATTTTGATAAAATTTGAAGATACTGTAGGGAGAAGCTAGAATCAGCACTGAAAGGGATCAATACAAGGAGTAAAGGGAGATGGAAATAGAGAACAACTATTATTGTCATTTATTCACTCAGATAGCATTTATTGCCATGCACTGAGGACTTCTACATCTAGCCACAAACGGACTGGGGCTAATGGATGGTACCGACCAATTCTGCATATTTTATTGGTTTGTTATTTGGATTTTTTTTTAACAGATTAGCTAGTTTCAGGGAAAATTATCTTTATTTTTATCAAGTACAATTTCAGTTATTTAAAGTTTTTCCATTTGGATTATAAATTGGATTGATACTATTATGATATATTGAAAAGTAAGATAAAATAATTAGAACACTAGCACTTATATATATGATCAGTGTATACATTTTCTTAAGGTTATCATGTTTTTCATTCTTGCAGCAAACAGGACTTTGATTCTACAAATGAGGTAAGTGTAAAACTATTAAAAATCCAACATTGTTGATAATCAAGTAGATTCTGATATTTGCACTAATAATATTGTTTAGTTTGGTACCTTTATTAGACAGAAAATACAGGGCAGTGAAAGAAATAATGATCATTTTGCCTCTAAAATTATATAACCATTTATATCTTTGTAATGGTTATAAAAGTAATAATTGTAAATGTAGTAATCATTCACACAAAAAAATGTTTATTAGCTGCCACTTTATGGTTTAATTTATCTTTGCTTATCAGATCATTTAAAAAATCATTGAATAACACTGCTTTATAAAACTGAAATCTAGATTAACTAATAAATAACAGATTAAGTTTTAATGTGGTTTGAAACCTTGTATGTCCCATGACAAATAGCCAGCAACTTGAAGTATCTTTTCAAATATTAATTCTATTATATATGCATATTTTGTTAATAATTACTTTTAATAGAATAAATCATCAAATAGATAAATGATTACAATGTAGTAAGAAAGCAGAATGGCCTCTTTTGTATTAATTTTTATCTTTGTTTCCAATGTATTCATATACTGCATTCATTACAATTATTCAGTAAGCCCTAAATTGCATTTAGGCAGTACTGACTTCAATTCAGATTCTCATGTAAAATTAGTTGAAGCTTCTCAGTGTTGCTGTGGCAACATCATAATCTTTCAAAAGTCACCACAGCTTTATGTAAATTCTCAATAAACCCTTTATTTTATTTTATTTACCCAAATTTTCATTGCTTAAAAAATCAACCTCTAAAATGTCATGTCTGCCACCCAGCAAAACTTCCAGAAGGTTGTTGAAAGATACACTGAAATAAAGTGTTAATGGGATTTAAGAGGTCATCCTTTTGTTTTCAAATTGCTCTTTTTAAAAAATAGAAATGGAACATCTGAATGGTTGCCCAAAGCTTTTCCCTAAAATGCCTTAAATTCAGGGTTCTTTCCGTGATGTATGTAGTCTAATAAAAAAAAAATTTTAAGTAAGAACTGATAAGGCTAGAAATGAAATTTGTAGCAACTATTACCCAAAAAGTGAAATAATCTTTTGATGTCCCTAAAAATATGCCCGTTGCACAAAAGACTGTGGACTGATGACCCTAAGATTAAAATCCTAATGTGTAACTGTTCAATGGATATTCCTCTCTTTTACAGTCAGAAGACATTGAATCCTTGATTCCTAAAGGATTGTCAGAGTTTACAAAACAGCAGATTCGCTATATTCTGCAGGTGAGAGGAGATCAAGAGTGTGAGAGCAACATTAACAAACCTTTTAGCTAGGATGCTTCCCTTAATTAAGAAGAGAACGTTTCAAATAAAAATCCTGTTTCACAAGAGTTGGTTATATTTTGATTAAATAAGGGTTGCATTATAATTTGGTCAGACCATCAAACACTACTATTGAATAACGGGCGTTCAGGAAAGTATTCTAGAAATAGTATCCCTTCCTGTGGATTTTCCTTATTCTCTCCTCACTGCTGTAGCACAACTGGACTTTAATTTATAGATTTTGCCCTCCTCTTTTCCATTCTACTTTCTAACCCTCCCCACCGGACCCCTGGCAGTGAGAAATGGAAAGGCAAGTGCCTTGCTTTTCCTAAACTGTGGAAGGCTAGAAACCACTGAAGCAGTAAAATCCCCTACAATAAAGGGAGAGACAGATCAAGATCAGTGATAAAGAAGCACAATTAGAAAGAAGAATATACTTGTTTACAAGAAAGGGTTCTAAAGATAATCTAGTTTTGTCTAGTGAGGACAATTTGTAAGTTTGATATTTTGTTTGGTCTCAAACCTTTGTTGATCATCGAAATATTGGACCTGGTGTCATATTTTAAAACTTAAATGAAATATTATTTTTAGTAGCACACAGTCTGTATTACAAAGAGACAGTGGTGTGGGGGGAATATATATGCTCTGCAGAACATGAGTCTTAGAGACATCCTTGATATTATCTCTGGTGGTGGGATGCCTATCCAAAGTGCATTCAAGGCCTCTTTCTATGAAAAATTCTTTCTAAGGATATTTGCTTCTAAGTTCATGAGAGACATTGGTCTGTAGTTTTCTTTTCTTGTATTAGCTTTGGTTTTGTTATCAGGATAGTAATACTAGCTTCATAAAATGAAATGGGAATTGTTTCTTCTTTTTCTATATTCTGGAAGAGACTGTACAGATGGTATTTGACAGAATCCTTCAGTGAAAATATTTGGACCTAGAGATTTGTTTTTCAGGTTATTTTAAATTCTAAATTCAATGCTTTAATACTTATAGGTCTACTCAAAGTATCTGTTTCATATTGGGTGAGTTGTAGCTTTTGGTTTTCAAGGAAGTAGTTCATTTCATGTAAATTGTCAAAGTAAATGTATATAGTTGTTCATAGTATTCCCTTATTATTCTTTTGATATCTACAGGGTCTGTATTACTGTCCTCTATTTAATTGCTGAAAAAAAATTTTTTTTCTTTCAGTCTTACTGGAGGTTTATCATTTTTATTGGTTTTTACAAAGCACTCGATTTTATATGTTTTATTGATCTTCTCTACTGTTGTCCTGTTTACACTTCCATTGATTTTTGCTCTTGTCTGTGTTATTTACTTCCTTTGCTTGCTTTTGGTTTATTTTGCCTTTCTTTGTCTAGTTTCTTGATATAGGAAGTTAGATTATTGATTTGAGACCTTTCCTATTTTCCAATGCAAGCATTTAGTGCTATAAATATCCTCTCATTATGACTTTAGCTGTGTCTCACAAATTATGGTATGTATTTTTATTTTCTTTCAGTTCTATGTATTTCTTATCTACCTTTAGATTTCTGATTTGACCCATGGATCATTTGGAAGTATGTATATTGTTTAGTTTCTCAATGTTTAGAGATTTTCCTGGTGTCTTTCTGTTATTCATTTCTAGTTTGATTTCACTGTGATCGGAGAACAGATTCCATATGAGATCAATTCTTTTGAAACAGTTACGTTTTGTTGTATAGTAAAAGATATGGTCTACTTTGGTTTATGTTCCAAGGGCAGATGAAAGGAATATGTATCTGTTATTGGATGAAGTCTTCTGTAAATGCAGATTAGACCCTTTGGCTGATAGTGTTGAGTTCTTCTGTATTCTTGCTCATTTTCTGCCAAATAGTTCTATCAGTTGCTGAGAGACCGTTATAAAAGTCTTCAGTTATAATTGTGGATTTGTCCAATTCCCCTTTCAGTTCTATCAGTTTTTGTTTCATACATTTTGCAGCTCTGGTGTTTGGTACATAAACATTTAGGATTGCTATGTCTTCTTGGTAGATTGACCCTTTTATCATTATGTAATGTCCTTCTCTGTCTCTGGTAATTTTCTTTGCTCTGAAGACATTTTTATTTTTTAGCTGAGCCATCCTGCCACCTGTTGGCAGCTCAGCGGCTGCTCAGCTTGGGCCGGGACTTGAACTGCTGTTGCTCAGAGCTCAAAATCTTGAGCAAGCTCTTAACAAACTGAGCCACTCGGCCGGCCCTAGACATTTTTATCTAATGTAAATACAGCATGCCTGTTTTCTTTTGACTAATCTTTGCACATTACACCTTTTTTCCAACCTATTACTTTCATTACATATATATAAAAAATTGGGGAATTGGGGGAGGGGGACAGACAACTTGCTGTCCTTTTGTTCTTCAGT
>NW_017732387.1:95300-111619 GCF_001890085.2 Hipposideros armiger | reverse complement strand
CTGGCCCATGTTGGTATTATCATTGCGCTCTTCCCGAGTGAGGCAGATTGGTCACCAGCCACTGGACAGCTGCTTACGGCAGCTCTTGGCAACTCACGCTGGCTGCTGGCTGCTCATGCCGGCTGCCGGCCCCTCACGGTAGCTTATGACAGCCCACTGCAGCCTCACTGCAGTCTACGCCAACGCCGGTGACTCACGGCAGCGCAGCTCCAGGTCGAGCTGTTGTTCACCATCTTAGCTGTAGAGGGCAGTGTCACTGGCCCTCATGTGGGATCCGAACCAAGGCTCTGCTGCTCAGAGCTGGCATCCCAAACCAGCTCTTAAACAATGTGCCACTCAGCCGGCCCTCATTACATGTATTTTAATTTTCATTATATTTGAAGTAAATTTCTTATAGAAACACATAATTGGGTCATTTTTTTCTTCTCACTCTGTCAATTTCTGTCTTTTAATTGGTATATTTAGACCAAATTGTAACTATTATGTTAGGGCTAGATCTTCTGTTTTATTTTTTTGTTTTTTGTTTGTTCTCTCTGTTTTTTGTTTCCTTGTTTCCTTTGTGCTACTTTCCTGTGGATTACTTGAATGTGTTTTAGAATTCCATTTTGATTTATCTTCAGTGCTTTTGAGTGTATCTCTTAGAATAGCTTTTTTAGTGGTTGCTCTAAGTATGACATTATATATCCGTAACTTAAACCAGTGTACCAGTATCAACATTTCATTAGTTTCATTAAGCTGTAGAAAATTTTGCTTCCTATACTCTCTTTACCCTCCACATTTATAATTCTCTTAAATATTTCCTTTACATGCTTCAAGTCCATATCAGATAGTATTATGTATATTTTTTACTTCAATCATCACATACAATTTAGAAAAGACAAGAGAAGGAGAACCTACTCTATTTGTCTATATTTTTGCTTGCCATGTTATTTCTTCCTTCTTGATATTCCAAATTCCTTCTTTTATCATTTTCTGTCTCTTCAAAGAACTTCTTTCAACCATTCTTTTAGAGTAGGTTTGCTAGTGACAAATTATTTTCACTTTTGTTTATCTGAAAATGTGATTTCCTCTTCATTCTTAAAGGATATTTTCATTAGATACAGAATTTGCAGTTGACAATTCTTTTCATTGAGCACTTGAAAACTGTATGCCACTTCCTTCTGATCTCTATGGTTTCTGATGAGAAATCTGCTGTCATTTGAATTGTTATTCCCAATAGTTAAGATTTCTCTTGCTATCGCTTTTCGGCCTTTTGGCTAAGATCAAGAGTAGTATCTGTTCTCATCAGTTTAATATCTGATATGTCAAGAAAAAAAAGATTTCTCTTTCAAGATTTTAAATTTATATCTAGTTTAAGGAAGTTTGATTGATTTGTCTGGGCATGGATTTCTTTGTACTTATCCTATTTGGGCTTTGCTTAACTTCTTGAATCTGTATGTTAATGGGGTTTGTTAATTTGGGGAAGTTTTCAATTATTATGTCTTCAAATACTTGTTTAGCTCCACCGTTTCTTCTTTCTTTCTAGGACTCTGATGACATGAATGTTAGATATGCGTTATACTCCCACAGGTCTCCAAGGCTCTGTTTAATTTTTTTTTCCAACCTATTTTCCCTTTGATGTTCAGATTGAGTACTTTCTATTGTTTTATCTTCAAGTTCACTGATTCTTTGCTCTGTACTTCCCATTCTGTTCTTTAGTCCATCTGCTGAGGTTTTTGGTTTTGTTTTTTAGTTATTGAGCTTGTCAGTTCTAAAATTTTCATTTAGTTATTCTTAATATTTTCTATTTCTTTTCTGAGATTTTGTTTTGCTGCTGAGACTTTCTATTTTTTATTTGTTTTAAGTATGTTTGAAATTTCTTGTTGAAACATTTTTATGATGTTTGTTTTAAAATCCTTTTCAGACAATTCTAACATTTCTATTATCTTGATGTTGACATTTATTAAGTGTTTTTTTTCTTCTCAAGTTGAGATTTTCCTGGTTCTTGGAATGACAAGTGATTTTTTTCTTCTTGAAACATTGATAATTTGAGTATTATAGTATGACTTTGGATTTTATTCAAATCTTCTGTTTTAGCAAGTCTCCTCTGATACTGAAATAACAGAGGAAGTGGGGGCACTGCCTGTTATTGTCAGCTGGGAGTGGAAGTCCAAGTTCCCTACTTAGCCTCTGTTGACACTGGTCAGGAAAAGAGTTCCTTGTTCCTCTTGAGCAGGGGTAGGAATTGTGTCTCTCTACTAGGGTCTCACCTTTTTAGTGCCTGGTTTCATTAGGGAGGAGTGCCTCATTTCTGTTCCCCTCTTGGCCTCCACTAACACTGCAAGGTGAGTGATCTCATTTCCATTGGGCAGTAATAAAAGTCCTTACTCTCCTATAAGCATCTTCTGATATCACCCTAGCAGGGAGGTGGAGCAGTACCTCACTACTGTTGTATAAGGTGAAAGCCTTCGTTCTTTTCATAGCCTCAACGGACACCAACATGCTTGGGGTCTCATTTTTGTCCAGTGGGGATGAAAGACCCATTTCTCTACCTTACCATTTCTAACACCAGCCTGGTGAGTGGTGTTGGCACACATTTTTATGGCCTGGTGAGGGGGAAAATCTAGGTTCTCTTCCTGGCCTTTGATGGTTTGGGTGTGAGTAGAGTTGCAGGTTTTATTTCTGAAGTGTTTGGCTGGAGTAGAGTGGTTATTATCTAAAACTTCTCTGCCATGCTAGGCTGCTCCTTTCATGGTTCTTTGGCTACAGAGAATAGACTTTTCTAGGGACTTCCGTTGTCTGTAGCTATTGGTGTTTCTGGGTTACTAGTTTCCCTGACATCAATCTGTGATATATGAAGCATAAAGAAAACCCAGGAACTCTCTTCTGTGTTATTCCTCAGGTCCCAATGTTCCTAACCAGACTTCTTTCTTGTTTTCACCTTTCAGTCTTTTTATGATTGTTTTATAGATAACGTCCAGGGCTTTTCATTATACTTAGCAGGAGAAATAAGGAAAAGTATTTCTACTTCATCTTTCAGAAACAGAAGTTGCCTTTTATAAGCCATTTTTCTTTGAACAAATTAGTTTAACTTAGTGAAAAGGTTTGTCTCCCTACTCCTTAAAATTTGAGATATTTCTATACTTTAATGTTCAACTTGACTTGTATTATATTCTTCTCACCTCAGGCAAAATCCATGAATTTGGCAGCACACTTAGGAAGATGCATTTTATTATTTGAAGGTTGACTGCCTGCTCTTTTCTAGTCTTTAAATAAAGAATAAAAGTAAATTTGAGAATTTGCTGATAAACTTCTGTCTTGTGAGAAAGATAACGTTTCATCATGGGAAAAAATAATAGACCCTGTTCTAATTACATGGCTATGATTTCTTCAGGAGTATTACTTGAGCTACTTATGCATTTTATTAACAATATTGCCACATAAAAAATAAAACTGTTAATAAGTTTTACTTGTATGAACAAAAAAATAAGATCACTGTCACTTATATTGTGTATTGTAAATGCTAGCAACCATAAACTATCAATCATTTTCTTCCTCCAGATGAGGAGTATGTCCGATAAATCACTCCGACTAGTACTGTCCACATTCAGCAACATACGGGAGGAGCTTGGACATCTTCAAAATGACCTGACAGTAACATTTATTTTTATTTTTATTTCCAAAGCCTTTATAGTTCCTACCTTCCTAACATAGAAATCAAGGCATTCAGTCTAATTTTAAAACATTTAATAAAACACAACATTATGCTCACCCAGACATAGTTATTTTCTTGAAACAATTAATTGTGGCTGAGACAGGAGAAAAGAAATGTCCCATGTGAAAATGAAAGTTGAGAGTGTACTTATTAATTAGTTTACCACTAAGGTAATTTAATACTTAAAGCCAAGAAGTAGCTTGTAAAATTAGAATAATTAGCTTATTGAATTGGAAATTCCCCCTTTTCTGTAATAATAAAGCATACTCTGAATTTCTTTGGGTACTTCAAAACTTTTTTTAAAGAACTTAATCTTTTCTATTTTCTAATTTAATTGATGTCTTGGTGCCATCAGCTAGGTACATTCAGAATACTTTCCATACAATGAATAACCCCTTGAAGACTTTGGAGTAGGTTTTTTGTTTCTGGGTTCTGATGAACACATTTAGACTCTACTTTGAAAATTCACTACCTGCTGGGATTAACAAGGATTCTTTGTAGATTGGGGCAAAACCAGTTATTCAGAAGCTTCTGCTCCGCTGCACTTTGAGTTAGTTTATCTGTCAAAATGTCCCTTTCAATGCAGGTTTTTAAAGTTTCAGTACTTTTGTATCCCATATTTTGTTTAACTTTTAAGAATTCTATTTTATTAAGCAACTACAAATGAACAATGCTTATTTAAATCTTCCTATGTGACTGTGGACAAGTTTCTGTTATTCTTAGTCATAACAAATAATTTTGTTTCTAGTCATTGGAAAATGACAAGTTAAGACTTGAGAAAGATTTGGCATTCAAAGAAACTCAAATAAAAGAATATGAAGAACTCTTGGCATCAGTGAGAGCAAATAATCGTCAGCAGCAGGTAAGTTGTTATTTTCATTGATGATAAACTAGATTGATAACTTTTCTCATGCACAATTACTGGCACATTGATGTTATGAAATACAATCAAGACAGAATTAAAATACGCTGGAAAAATTTGTTCATGTCAGAACTGAGTGGCTTTGGATATTTCCAATGACTGAAAACCCTTTCAGAAAAGCAGATAACCTTATGTATTTCAGATATAAAATATATACTGTCCACAATTATCGGTGCTGTTGGGTGACAAGAATTGTATAAGTAATGAAAACCTAAGTTCACTTATTGATTTAATCTACTCACATGTTGGTGAAAAAAGTTTTTGTATAGATTTTAACACGTGTTTGTTCAATGAATAAATGAAATAATCACCTCTAGAAGTGTTCTCCAGACATCAGAGCAGAGATGATTCCTAGGAAATTGTAATGGGTGTCTAAGGCTGATCCCTTCCTAATCTTCACTCCCATGACAGTCCCAAATTTTGTTCAACTTCCAGTTGTCACATAAATAATCAAGCATATGGTCATCTTGGTTCCTACTAGAAGGCAGAGTATAGAATGGTCAAAGAGTAGCAAGAGTCCAATTGCTAAATTGGTACATTGAACATTCGTCTATTCTTGATTGCTTCTCATGCAAGATAGGCAAGTCAGACTAAAGGCAATAATCTAATATTTTATATGGCTGATTTAACTTACTATTTAATAGTAAATAGATAAGAAAACCAGGAATGGGAAAATATTTGCTTTATTTCACTGAATTAATCAATTAAAAGACCATTCCCTCCAAAAAATAAAATGCATTTGTCTTATTTACTTGTGTCTTCTTTACAGCAAGGACTTCAAGACTCAACCTCAAAATGCCAAGCACTGGAAGAAAATAATCTCTCTCTTCGACATACACTATCAGACATGGAATATAGATTAAAAGAACTAGAATACTGTAAACATAGTTTAGAGCAAGAGAATAAAAATCTCAGAATACAGGTATTAAAATTTTATTTTAAATATGTTATTGCCTTAGTTATGCCATTGTAATCTTAGCATTGGCATATATACATCCTATTCATCCTGAGAAAATGCATGAACTGCTTTCTGATGATCTCACATGCAGTTAGGTCTTATCTCACTGCCATTTGGGCTGTATAATGCAATTCCTAAAAACTGCTCTTATTATTTTAATGTATCTTTTATTCATGTGGTTTCCATTTAATAATAAGTCTTGTAATGTAATATGTTATTTCCTTCATAACAATCCAAATACAGAAATTTATTTTGTCTTGGTTAGGTTTCTGAGACTTGCACAGGCCCAATGCTTCAGGCTAAAATGGATGAAATTGGCAACCATTACATGGAGATGGTAAAAAACTTAAGAATGGAGAAAGATAGAGAGATCTGCAAGCTACGGGTATGTTGATCCTACATTGCATAAATGCACAGGACAGCACAGACTTTCTAATAAGATAGTGATGGTTTCAGGTTTAAAACTACAAAGAAAAATCAAATGAAGGTAGAGTTTTAGGAATATGCCATAAAACCTTTTGTTTAAATACATATCACTGTGAATATAAAATACTGCTAAATTGTTTTCTAACTTAGCTTAATCTTTTATAAGAAAGCAAAAGAAGACAATAAGTTCAGGGTTTTGGTTTTTAATTTTTATTTATTTATTTGGTGGCAGGAGGAACCCTTTATGATCTTGTCTACAGCGTTTTTATGCAGGCAGGCAAGGGTAACATTTGAAATTATCCTGTAAAGACACAGCTGGATTCATAAAAAATCCTCACTTGACTTTGAAGGATGATACATAGCAAGAATTTTGTCAAGCACAAGGATAAAAACAGTGTTGAATTATGTACTTGTAACTGGCATCAAAATTAGAATGATATTTGTGAGAATAAGTATCCATTGCCTTATTTGTAATTCTAGGTCAAATTGACTAACTCTTAATTTACTGATTCCTAAATGTTGCTGAATATACTTAAATAATTTTATGGAAAAGTGGCCACAGAATTTTTCTTCAAATATCATTGTACAAACTTTACCAAAAATCACAATGGAATAAATGTAATTTGTTCAAAAGCCTGCTGATTTTTCTAGAAGATTTCCTCCACTGGTTTCTTTTCCATCCTGACATTACTAATAACACTTTAGCCTAACAGCCATCTATGCACATATAATATAATAAAGAGGAAAATGGAAAAGATTTGGAGTCGGAAGACTGTCTTAGGGTTGCAACAATGTTTCTTGTGAGCCAAATAACTTTTTGTCATTTAGCCTCTCTGGATCTCATTTACCTGTTTTATAAATAAGTATTATAATAATAATTTCCTTATCTCACAGGGCTGCTGTGAGGACTGAGATAAGACATGCAGGTGGAAAATTTTGTGAACTGCAAATCACAATATAATATTAGTTATTATTGTTATTTAGTTTTCCTTAATTAGTACTTGAAGTAATCTAAAGTGCCTGTTTTCTTCACTTTATTTTAATTCTTGTGTCCTAGGACTGTTACTCAAGTAATAAATACCTAGCCTTAAACAGTAAAGTCATCTTTTTTAAAAATTGAGAAATTAAATTGGCATTTTAATGTCAAATATGAAATGGCATTCATATTTGACATTCATAAAACTCTATAAATATTTATAACTATTGGTATTTTGCTCTTTGTTTCATAGCTACCTGTATGACTTTATGTCACCTAACCTCTCTGGAACTCAGTTACCTATTTTGTAAAAGAGAATTATACTAATTATTATTTCTTTTTAAATCCTTAGACTCAATTAAATCAGTACCAAAAGGATGTTTCAAGAAGAGAGGGAAGTTGCAGTGACTTCCAATTCAAGCTTCATGAACTGACGAGCTTGTTGGAAGAGAAGGATTCCCTTATAAAACGTCAGTCAGAGGTAATAAAGGAAAGGGTAGGGTGGAAAGGAACAATACAACTCAGTCTTGTAGGATAAATACTTCCCATGAATTAGAGGAGGACACATTTCCAAGACTCACTTTATTCATGAAGTAGAATGGAAGTGAATGTGAAGAGGTAGAAGATTCATTTTCAGAAGAAATAAATCAAATGAAAGCTAGAGCTGAAGCTAAAAATAAATACCATTGGGCATTTAATATTTGTAAGACATTCATTTTATACTTCATTACTACTAAAACTCCCAATAAGACTCCCTACTAGATTACTAGCTGCTTCAGCAAGGGACTGTGTTACAGTCCTCTCTGTATCTGTAGCATATAGCCCAGGATCTATTATAAAATAGGTATAAAAAAAACTACCAAATCGTGGCTAATGTTGTATCGTTGTTATTAAACAAATGGTACTTATAGTAAAGTTCAGTGATATACTTTCTGTTAAGGAGTAATACCTGCTTTCCATATTGAAGTTTCATTGCTTTTCTGCTATAGCTATACTTTTCAAGCATGTTAGGACAAAAACTTTCATATCATCTTGAGAACCATGTCCATTCAATCTCATGTTATCCCTCAAATATAGAAATCCTATGCCAGTTAGTTGATTCCTGCATAGACATGTAATGCAACTTATTAGGTACTATGAAACAAGAGTATATGGTATTCAACAAGTGAGATTAGAACATTTTTACCTCAAGTTGAGAAAGGAAGAAAAGTAATTATTCTTAGTAACTTTGTTAAATGACTAAATATACTTCTTACCTCACGTTTCTACTATTTTCTTTTTTTACATTTATTTATTCATTTTTGTCTTTCTCGTTTTTCAGTTACAGTTGACATTCAATGTTATTTTATATTAGTTTCAGCATAGTGGTTAGACATTTATGTAATTTATGCAGTGATCCACCCGATCATTCTAGTACCCACAAGGTACTCTGGTACTATTCATAGTTGTTGCAACATTATTGACTATATTCTTTGTGCTGTATTTTATGTACCCATGACTATTTTGTAACTACCAATTTGTATTTTTTAATCCCTTCACCTTTTTCACCCAGCTTCCGAAACCCCCTCCTCTCTGGCAACCATCAGTTCTCTGTATCTATGAGTCTGTTTCTGTTTTGTTTGTTCACTTATTTTGTTCTGTAGATTCCACAAATAAGTGAGTCTACTATTTTCAAATGATTATACTGTTTTTATTTGTAAGGAACTCTCGAAGTTGAGACAAGAGATATATTCATCTCATAACCAACCCTCCAGTTGTGGAAGGACTACAATTACCACTAAAAAGTAATGTATTTTTAAATGAAATTTGAAATTTGAATATGACTTTGGTTCTTATAAAATCCAAGTTATAGCATTATATATATATATATATATATATATATATATATACATATATATGTGTGTGTGTGTGTGTGTGAGTGTGTCTGTGTGTGTGTGTGTGACCGTAAACAGAGTTTGGTATTTTCTGCAGGCCAGTAATTCTACTAAAGAATGACTATTCACAAAAATATATAGCTATTATGGTCAATAAAATTATGTAGTACACATTTCCTATATTTATAGCATATTAAGTACAATGGACATGAAAAGCAATTAATTGTTTGTTTAATAAACTATATTAGATCAGGACTCTTTCAATTGCACATGTCACAAACCCAGCTTCAACTAGGAGTTAGTTAATTCAGTTAATTGGGATTGCTTGGTGTCCAGATGGATTCATGTACTCAAAATACATCATCAGAAATTGTTCTCTCTATTGGCTCTGCTCTTTCCGGTGTAGATATCATTCTTTTTTTAAAAAATAAGTGTTTTATTTTTCAATTAGAATTGACATAAAATATTGTTAGTGCCACGTGTTCAACAGAGTGATTAGACATCAACATAACTTGCGAGGTGATCATCCCAATAAATCTAGTGCCCATCTGACACCATACATAGTCATTATAATATTGATTATATACTGTATGCTATACTTTACACCCCATGACTATTTTGTAACTACCAATTTGTACTTCTTAATCCCTTCCCCTTTTTCACTCACCCCCAAACCCCCTCTCAAATGGCAACCATCAAAATGTTCTCTGTACCTATGAGTTTGTTTGTGTTTTGTTTATTTGGTTCTCTAGGATAACACATATAAGTGAAATCATACGGAATTTGCCTTTCTTTCTGACTTACTCCACTCAGCAATATGTAATACCTTCTACTCCATTTATGTTCTTGCAGACGATAATATTTCATTACTTTTAATGGCTGAGTAATATTCCATTGTGTGTGTATACATTATATCATTATATATACATTATATATATATATATATATATATATATATATATATATATGTAATCTCTTCTTTATCTATTCAGCCAGTGTTGGACAGTCAGGCTGCCTTTAATGCCTCCACATGCTGGCTATTGTAAATAATGCTGCAGTGAGCACATAGATGCACATGTCCCTTTGAAGTAGTGTTTTGTGTTTCCTCAGAAAAATATCCAGAAGTGGGATTAGTGGGTGCTTCCTTGTCTCTAGTTATAGCCTTTGTTTTAAAGTCTATTTTGTCTGGTATAAGTATTGCTACTCCAGGTTTTTTTGTTTTTGTTTTTCATTTTCATGAAAAATATTTTTCCATCCCTTTACTTTCAGCCTGTGTGTGAAAGTGAGTCTCTTGTAAGCAGAATATGTAAGGGGCTTCTTTCTTATTCATTCAGCCACAATATCTTTTGATTGGAGCATTTAATCCATTTATATTTAAAGTAATTATTGATAGATATGTAGTTATTGCCATTTCATTATTTATATTTTTGTCTTTTTTATTGTTATTTTTAAAGAAGCCCCTCTAAGATTCCTTGTAATACTGCTTTGGTGGTGATGAACTCCTTTAGCTTTTTCTTATCTGGGAAACTATGTATCCGTCCTTCGATTCTAAATGATAGCTTTGCTAGGTAGAGTAATCTTGGATGTAGGTCCTCTCTGTTCATCACTTTGAATATTTCTTGCTAAACCCTTCTGGCCTGTAAAGTTTCTGTTGAGAGATCAGCTGACAATCTTTTGGGAGCATACTTGTAGGTAACTAACTGCTTTTCTCTTTCTGCTTTTAAGATTCTCTCTTTGTCTTTAACCTTTGGCATTTTAATTGTAATATGTCTTGGTGTGGGCCTGTTTGGGTTCATCTTGTTTGGGATTCTCTGCACTTCCTGGGGTTGTATCTTTATTTCCTTCATGGGGCTAGAGAAGTTTTCAGTCATTATTTCTTAAAATAGTTTTTTAATGCCTTGCTCTCTTCTTCTGGTACCCTGATGATGTAAATGTTGGTATGCTTCATATTGTCCCAGAAACCCCTTAAACTCTCCTCATGCTTTGTTTGTTTTTAAGGGGGATTCTTTTTTCATTGTGCTATTCTGATTGGGGATTTTATGCTACCTTATCTTCTAAATCGCTGATTTGATGCTCAGTTTCATCTATTCTATTGTTGATTCCCTCTAATGGATTCCTTATTTCAGTTATTGTATTCTTCAGTTCATACTGGTTCCTTTCTATATTTTTTATCTCCACTTTTGTTTCCTATCTTTTTGTTATAGTTCTCACTGAGTTAATCTATTCTTCCCCTAAATTCATTGAACATTCTGATAACCAGTAATTTGAACTCTGCATCTGGTAGATTGTTTGTCTCCATTTTGTTTAGTTCTGTTTCCGAGGCTTCATTCTGTTCTTTTATTTAAGACATGTTTCTTTGTCTCCAAATTTTGGCTGCCTCCCTGTGTTTGTTTCTAAGTATTAGGTAATGCTCCTATGTCTCCCAGTCTTCAAAGAGCAGCCTTATGTAGTAGGTATACTTTGGAGCCCAGTGACACAGTCTCCCTGGTCACCTGAGCTGGGTGCTCCAGGTGTGTCTCTTGTGTGAATTGTGTGTGCCCTCCTGTTGTAGTTGAGCCTTGGTTGCTCTTTGCATGTCTGTGGGAAGAATTGACCCTGGGGCTGATTGGTTGTGAGGACTGGCCATGATTACAGTGGAGGAGCTGTTGTGCAATGGCTGACTCTACAGAGCAGGATTCACTTTAGCAGGGCTCTGGTGCCTGCCCAGTCTGCCCTTTGGGTTTATTGCCTGTGGAGGCAGCATGGTGGTGCTCCAGCTTGGTTTGAAGCTGGTCACTGGGTATTCCAGTACCAGGACCTCTGGTTGAGTGGCCTCGCCTCAGGCCAAGGTCAGTCACAGCCTGTGGCCTGCCTGGGGCCACCTGGCATGAGCCACAAAGCAATCCACAGATGGCAGCCACCCATGCTTGGCTTGGAAGTGCCTGGTAGAAGCCAAGCTATGAACCAAGGCCAGCTGCCACTAATGCCTGGCTTGGGACTGTTCAGCCAGAGTTACAGGGCATGCCAAGTCCAGATGCTGTTTGTTTGGGTTATGTGAATTTTGAACTTTTAAGAGATTTTAGGAAAGTCTGCAGCATGAGCCAAGACAGGCCATTTGTATGTAAAAACCACTGGAAGCAGCTTGGGTGGGCCTGCAAGTTGGTTATGGCAAGGTCTCAGGGAATCACCAGGTTAGAGCAAATGGTGTTAGCCTGATTGATGGAGACTCAGACATGGTGGCTGTCTGTGTGTGCACACTGGGAAGGGAGAGGGATCACAAGAAATAATGGACTCTGCCAGCACTTCTGTCTGGGAGATAGCTGCCCCTTCAGCCTTCAACCTGAAACCAGACAATTCAGTTCCCCCTGGTAGGTCCCTGGCACCTTTTGAACTGCTGCCCCAACGCTGGAGCTCAGAATATGTAAATCTGTCAATAAGCCCATTTGCGTGTCCTTTAAGAGGAATGCCCAGGACTCCAGCAACCAATCTCCATTGGTTTTCATGGCCAGAAGTTGTAGGGACTCATCTTCCTGACACTGGATCCCTGGGCTGGGTATGCTGGTGTGGGGCTGGGACTCTTAACTCTTCAGGAGGGACATCCACAGCCGAGATATCCCTCCCAATTTTTTACCGTTGGGTGTGGGACCAGCTCGTTCAGCATCTCTGCCCCTCCTACCAGTCTTGAAATGTCTTCTTCTGTATATGCTTAGTTGTAGGACTTCTGTTCAGCTAGATTTCAGGTGATTCTCAAAGATGGTTGTTCTGTAGTTTAGTTGCAATTTTTATGTGGTCGTGCGAGGAGGCAAGCATAGTGTTTATCTAGTGTGCCATCTTGACCAGAAATTCTGTGTAGATGTCTTCTTTGGCAGGGTCTCCCCTCCTTGTAGCGATATGTCCACAGCATTTTAGCAAAACCAATAAGAAAAGTCACTCTTTATAAATATTTTCATTAAAGTCTATTTTGGATGGTCCATATAAATAGAATGATATAAAATGTGATCTTTTGTTATTGAATTATTTCACTTTGCATAATATTTTCAAGATTCATCAATGATTTAGCATGTACTTCATTGCTTTTTGTTACTAAGCAATATTCTATTTTATGGATGTACAACATTTTACTTATGTATTTATCAATTTATGGATATTTGAGCTGTTTTCCATTTTTGGCCATTATGAATAGTGCTATTGTGAATATCTGTGTACAAACAAACTTGTGTGGACATATATGCTCATTTATTTTGAGTGTATACCTAGGAGTGGAAATGCTGGTTCATGTGGTAACACTATGTTTAACTTTTTGAGGAAGTGCTAAACCGTTTTACAAAGTAGTGCACCATTTTACATTCCCACTAACAGTGTATGTAGGGTTCCAATTTCTCTCCAATCTCCCCAACACTTATTGTCCATCTCTTGGATTATAGCTATCCTAAAGGTTGGGAAGTGGTATCTCACTGTGGTTTTGATTCGTACTGTCTAACAATCAATGTTGCTTATTACTTTTTTATGTGCTTCTTGGCCATTGGTATATCTTCTTTGGAGAATGACTATTTAAATTCTTCCTCAAATTTTAAATTGGGTTATTTGCTTTTTAATTGTTGAATTGCAAGAGATATTTATATATTCTGGATATAAGTCCTTTATCAGAGATATGATTTGCAAATATATTTTTTCATTCCATGAGCTGTGTTTTCACTATATTGATAGTATTATTTGCAGCACCAGTTTTTAATTTTGAGGACGTTCATCTATTTTTTCTTTTGTTACTTATGCTTTTGGTTTTATATGTAAAAAAGAATTGCATAATCCAATGTCATGAAGATTTACACCCTTTTTTTCTTCTAAGAGTTTTACAGTTTTATCTATCACATTTAGATCTATGATGCATTCCGAGTTAATTTTTATATGGTGTGAAGTAGGGGGTCCAAGTTTGTTCTTGTGCATGGTAATATCTAGTTGTTTCAACAGCATTTGTAGACTATACAGTTCTTTCTCCCACTGAATTGACTTGGTATCCTTGTTGTAATCAAATGATCATAAATGAAAAGGCAAATTTGTAGACTTTCAACTTTACTCCATTGATCTAATTGTTTTTGGTTTTTTGTTTTGTTTTGTTTTGTTTTGTTTTTTATGCCAGTACCACACTGTCTTACTTACTATAGCTTTTTAATTAAGTTTTTAAATCAGGAATGTGATTCTTAAAACTGTTCTCTTCAAGATTGATTTAGCTATTTTTGGTCCTTTGGATTTCTATATGAATTTTAGGATAAGTTTGTTTATTTATGTAAAAGAAATCCATTGGGAATCTTATAAGAAATTGATTGAATATGTAGAAAACTTCGGGTATTATTGATTGCCACATTAACTATATTTTGTCTCCTGACCCATGAGCATGGAATCATTTTCCATTTAAATCCTCATTAATTTCTTAAAACAATTTCTCATTTTCATTGCACAAGTTTTACACTTATTTTGTTAAATTTATTTCTAAGTATTATATTATTTTTGATGCCATTATACATTGAACTATAATATTTTCTTTTTTTAGGTTATTTATTTATAACTTTTATTTTCAGTTCTTTTGTCTTTTTTTAATTAAAATTCATTGGGTGACAATGGTTAGTAAAATTACATAGGTTTCAAGTGTACAATTCTGTAATACATCATCTATATAACACATTGTGTGTTCACCATCCAGTGTCAGCTCTCATTCCATCACCATATATTTGACCCCATTTATCCTCATCTACCACCCCCCTCCCACCTTACCCTCTGGTAACCACTAAACTATTGTCTGTGTCTATGAGTTTTTGTTGCTTTATTTGTTTGTCTTATTCCTTTGTTGCTTTCAGTTTTACGTCCCATATATCAGTAAGGTCAGATGGTTCTCGACTTTTTCTCTCTGACTTGTTTTGCTTAGCATAATAATATCAAGATCCATCCATGTTGTCACAAATGGTACTATTTCATCTTTTCTTATGGCAGAGTAGTATTCCACTGTGTATATATACCACATCTTCTTTATCCAATCATCCATCAAAGGACACTTTGGTTGTTTCCATGTCTTGGGAAGTAAAAGCTAAAATAAATGAATGGGAGTATATCAAACTAAAAAGCTTCTGCACAGCAAAAGAAACCATCGACAAAATAAGGAGGCATCCATCCAAATGGGAGATGTTTGCAAATAACACCTCTGATAAGGGGCTAATATCCAAAATATATAAGGAACTCATACAACTCAAAAAAAAAAACCAACAAGAAACAATCCAATTAAAAAATGAGAAGAGGACCTGACATTTCTCCAAAGGGGACACACAGATGGCCAATAGACATACGAAAAGATGCTCAACATCACTAATGATCAGAGAAATGCAAATCAAAACCACAATGAGATATCACCTCACACCAGTTAGAATGGCTGTCATCAACATGACAAATAATAACAAGTGGAGAAGCTGTGGAGAAAAAGGAATCCTCTTTCACTGTTGGTGGGAATGCAGATTGATGCAGCCACCTATGGAAGGCAGTGTGGAGGTTCCTCAAAAAATTTAGAATTACCATATGACCCAATAATCCCTCTCCTGGGTATCTACCCCTCTCCCCCCAAAAATCTGAAAACATTTATCCGTAAAGATATACTCGTATGTGCTCCAATGTTCATTGCAGCTTTATTTACAGTGGCCAGAACTGTTTTTTTTTTATTTCATTTTCAGATTGTTCATTGCATGTGTATAGGATTAAAATTTATTTTTGTGTATTGATGGTGTATTCTTTAACCTTGCTAAGCTCATTTATTAATTTTAATAGTTTTATTGTATTCTTTAAAAATTTCTATTTACAAGATCATACCATTTGCAAATAGAGATTGTTTGACTTATTCATTTCTAATCTTGATGCATTTTATTTGGTTTTCTTATCTAATTATCCTAGAACCTCTAGTAATGTGAAAGAGAAGTGGCCAGAGTGGGTATTTTTGTTATGTAATTTGTGTATCTCAAGGAATTTGTGCATTTTATCTAAGTTGTCAAGTTTTTTGGCATAAACCTGTTATAATATTCCTTTATTATACTTTCAAGAAAAGGCTCTTTTTTTAATTTTGCTTTTAAAACAAAAGATCTCTCTTTCTAAAAAAAAAATTATTGAGATATGATTGACATATAACGTTATGTTAGCTTCAGGTGTATAACATGATTTGTTATATGTATATACTGCAAAATGATTACCACAATAAGTCTAGTTAATATCTGTGACCACATATAATTACAAAATGTTTTTTGTTGTAATAAGAAAGTTTATGATCTTTTAGCAACTTTCAAATATACAACATAGTATTATTAACTATAGTCACTATGGTGTACAACACATGCCCATGAGTTATTTATTTTATAAATGGAAGTTTGGGGGCTGGCCAATTGGCTCAGTTGGTTAAGAGCTCACTCAAGAGTGCGAGCTCTGAGCAACAGGGTCGCTGGTTCGATTCACGGCCCGAA